>NW_011899637.1:2666-2974 GCF_000151845.1 Pteropus vampyrus | reverse complement strand
CCTCCCTGTGACTTAGCGGTAGGAGTTGGAGCCCTGGCAAATCTTCCTACCGAATTCTAGAACTTCTCAAGTAGGGAGGGAGATAGAGATGGCTGTACAACACAAGACAGAACTTCCAGAACAGTTTGTTTAAGCTTCCGCTCAAATGTCCCAGGAAACTCTTAAACCAAGAAAGTGACGTTTCAAAGAGGAGTACCGACTAGACTTGGAGAGTGATTTAGAAAGAAGATGTTATGTCCCACGGTGACATGGCAACTTCCACCCCCAAGTGCCAAAGTGATTTTACAAATAATTATTCTGCCTCCTCG
>NW_011899637.1:0-2616 GCF_000151845.1 Pteropus vampyrus | reverse complement strand
CCTCCCTGTGACTTAGCGGTAGGAGTTGGAGCCCTGGCAAATCTTCCTACCGAATTCTAGAACTTCTCAAGTAGGGAGGGAGATAGAGATGGCTGCACAACACAAGACAGAACTTCCAGAACAGTCTGTTTAAGCTTCCGCTCAAATGTCCCAGGAAACTCTTAAACCAAGAAAGTGACGTTTCAAAGAGGAGTACCGACTAGACTTGGAGAATGATTTAGAAAGAAGATGTTATGTCCCACGGTGACATGGCAACTTCCACCCCCAAGTGCCAAAGTGATTTTACAAATAATTATTCTGCCTCCTCGCATCCTTCTGGAAGGGTTGAGCGCCTCGTGGGTGGAAAACAAGCACAAAGGGAGGGGAAGCAATGTACGAAAAGGCCACGGGCAAATCGGCAGCCCAGAGAGCAGACTCATCCGACGGGGCTGCTGGGAACCGCCCAGTTCGGGCCCGAGGTCCTGGCTCACCTCACCCCGTGTCCTGGGCACTGAAGCATAGCGGAGAGACCACTGGGCGAGGAGACGGGAACCTCACTTTATCACGATACGACGTGGATGGTGATGTTCAGGGCTCAGATTTACTGACGTCTCACCGAGTGCCCGGATGTTGACCTCGTTTAACCCAAAAACACCCTCCTGAAATACACACTCTTGTTAACCTAATTTGTATGTGTTTTCTGGGGCTTCTGAAACGAAGTGGCTGAAACGATAGAAATATATTGTCTGACACTGTTAGAGGCTGGAAGTTCAAGATCAAGGTATCACAGGGTTGGCTCCTTCTGAGGACTGTGAGGGAGAATCTGTGTCCCATTCTCCAGCTTCTGGTGGTTTCCTGGCAATGCTTGGCATTCCTTGGGCTGTAGAAGCATCACCCTCATCGGCCATCATCTTCACATGGTGTCCTCTGTGTCCAAATTTCCTTCTTTTGTAAGGACACCAGTTGTATTGGGTTAGGGGACCACCTGCTCCAGGGTAACCTCATCTTAATTTTCACTCATTAGTTTTGTAACAACCCTACTTCCAATAAGGTCACATTCCGAGGTGCTGGGATGAAAGACTTCAATATACGAATTGTGGGGAGACATGATTCAAACTACACCACCATCTGCAGCTGTGGAAACCGAGTCTCAGAATGGTGAGATCACTTGTCCAAGGTCACACAGGAGTAAGTGATGAAGCCAGCATTTGAACTCAGGAAGTCCAATCCCCATTTGAACTTCTTAAACAGTGCTATGGACGGAAGGTTTGTGTTCCCTGCCAAATTCCGACATTGTAACCTATTCCCCATTGTGTGGGTATTTGGAGGCGGGGCCTTTGGAAGGTGATGGATGAGGTCACAAGGGTGAAGCCCTAGTGATGGAATTATCCCCTATAAAGGTGACCCCAGAGAGTGCCCTCGTCCTTCTCACCGTGTGAGAACACCACAAGAAGAGGACCACCTGCGAACTAAGGAAGCAGGCACTGAATCTGTAGGTGCCTTGGTCTTGGGCGTCTCAGCCTTGAGACCTGTGAGAAATAAATGTTTGCTGTTTTAGCCACCCAGTCCATGGTGCCCAAACGGACTCAGAAAAACCGATTTAGAACTGACCCACTGAACGGTCTCGCCTAAGTTCCACGACTTCCTGAAAATAGCTCCTGCCTTGCTCCCCTCCTTCCCAGAGAGCTTTATTAAAATCAGAGGGCAGAACACCCGTAGCGGTACACTGAATGCCACACTAACTGCCACACTAAATGCATGTGTTCGCAAGTAAGGAGCACGTAGTATTGCAGAGATCATCATCCTGCGGCGCTGAGGCGGTGGTGCTCCCTACCCAGGAGCACACACGCCTCCCCAGGGCAGGCGGCCGCGTCTGGATTCCAAAGCCTCACTTTACCAGCTATGTGACCTGTGACCTGTGACCCAACCTTTTTCAGCCGTAGCGTCCTTATCTGTAAAACTCCCATCTCACAAGTGTGCAATGAAGGTTAAATTGGTTACTAAATGTGGGTGCACGAACAGCTCCTGGCCGATGGGAAGTGCCACAGAAGGCAACAGGGCAAGGCCAGCGGCTCCCAGAGATCAGAGCCATTCCCGGGTCGGATCGCAGTAACTGCCACCCTCACCCAGCTGGAAACTCAGACGCAAGTCTACACGCCTCCCTCATCCCTCCCAGCCTGTCCGTTTCCCCTCCATAATATCGTTCTCACTTCCAAATATTTCTCGCTGCTGCCACCCTGGTTCCAGCCCCCATGCTCTCCCACCCACCACACCACGGGAGCTTCGAACTGGTCGGCTTCCATCCTCGCCAGCCTAGGGTATATTCTCAAAGCAGTAGCCAGAGGGAGTGTTTTAACAGTAAGTCAGAGCCTGTCCTTTCTTTGCTCCAAGCTCTCTCCTGGTTCCCACATCGCTCCAAGTCAAGCCACATCCTTTGCCACAGGCCACATGACCCGTCGTCTCCCGTAACCTCGCTGACCTCTCTCCATTGCTCCTGTGGCTTACTCTGCTCCAGCCACACTGGCCGGCTGGCTGAGTTTAAACACCCTTGAACTCAGGTGTGCCTGCCTCAGGGCCTTTGCACTTGCTGTTCTGGCTGCCTGGAGGGATCCGCGGGTGGCTCTCTCACCTCCTCAA
>NW_011899636.1:5396-7363 GCF_000151845.1 Pteropus vampyrus | reverse complement strand
ATAATTCCGGATCCTTAGGAGACTGGCTCCGTCCAGTTATTCATCCAGGCCAAGGGTGCAGGATCATGTACTTCAAGTCCATCCTAGGGTGGAGGAAATTCTCAGAGGAGGTCCGTGTGCTGAGGGAGAAATGCCTAAGAAGTGAGGAAAAGATGAGCTCAGTGTTGGACATTTTGAGTGGGAGGTGCATGCAAAATCTCTTATTTGGAATAGCTAGCAAGCTATAACGATTTCAATCCAAAGTGAGAGAGCAAATTGGCAGGAGGATAGTCAGGGTTAGTAAAATAAGAGGTGACAATTGAAGGAAAATGCTGAAAGAGAGAAAAAGGCCAAGGAAATGAACCTTGGTGAATGCTTCATTTTCAGGACAGGATAAAGAATATCAGTAAAGGACACCAGTAATGAATACAGCAAAGGATCTTTTAGAGGATATTAAAAAAAGAAAAAAAAATGAATAAAGAGAAGAATGAACGTGGAGCTATGGTGTCAGGAAGAGAAGGGAAGAGGAGCCGATCCACAAGACCACTTGCTACAGCAACTGTGAACTTTTGGTGGGCGGGGCTGAATCTTTCTCTCTAGGAGTGGACACAATGCCTAGTGAGGAGCAACGGGGCTCAATAGATATCTGTTGAATAAAGATGGCAAAGAAGGAGCAAAGCTGTAAGATTTTGCAAGAATGAGGTCTTCGGTGACTTTTAAGAAAGCAATTACATTACAGTGTAAAAGTAAAAGTCAGGATAAAAGGAAGGAGTGGATATAGCCTAATCATTTAGCAATTTTGGTGACAAAAGAGAGAAATGACTTGAAGAAGAAGTAGTTAAAGGAATGGTTTATTATTATTACTATTATTATAACCATTGCTTTTACGTTTTATTTTTAAGATGGAAAAAAACTTGTATATATTTGGAAAAAATAGCCGAGATACGTACATTGAATATATTTTAAAAGATGAGCAATTAATGGAACAGCTTTAAAGAAGGAGGAGAGAGGTGAAAGAAACTTTAGAAATCAAACAGAACTGTTCTCAAGAGATCAAAGAGAAGAGATTTTAAAGAGACTAAGAGAAAATTTGCCATAGAGAAAGCAAAATTGAGGAAGCTTCTCCGTGTGCCTTTAATTTCCCCGTGAAGAAGAAATCCTCCCATTGGCTTGTGGGCGGCAGGATTAGAAGCGGAGGATAATGTCGAAATTTTGGAACTCCAACTGAGCCGCATGTAGTCTTCAAGAAATTAGTCCGGGTATTACCCAACAGTTAGAAGCCGGCTAAAGTTAGTGTGCATTTGTTATGGCCTCAGTTCACACAACCACAAGAGATGGCTCCGTGCAGTTCAACAGCCTGGGAGCTGAAGCAGAGTCCCGTGGTGATCGCTGGGGGTAGAAGGCGAAAGATTCCCAGGTCACCGCAAAGAGTCCTGTTGAAAGAGCTTAGCCAGGGATCAGAGTGGCAAACGAGGGTGATGACTGGAGAACCTGGGGCATTGGTGATCAGAGTGAGGCAGAAGGAAATAAAGGGGAGGGAAATAGGAAACTGTCTCAGCGGAGGAAGCCTCTGCGTTCAAACTGGAGTACAAAGTCATGGTGAAGGTCAAGATACCAATGTGCTAAGGAATGGCTTCAGCTCTGGGGGGAAAAAAAAAAAAGTTCAAAGCACGAAGGAACGAAGAAATAGTCAGTGAGCCCCTGCTTACCACCCCGGAGAGGCCCACGCTTCCCAAAGGGCTGTTGCCACAAGGGCGTCTGATCCCTACGACTGTTGGTTCCCAAAACGCCCAATGGTAAGAAAGTAGATATTAAAGTTTACCCTAGCATGTGATGAAAAGTGAAAAGAAAATAATAAATAAATTATATATACAGTATGATTACAATTATGGGGAAATACTTCATAGAAAGAAAGAAGAGGAATTGGGAGAATGGGGGGGTGGGGGATCACCAAAATTTCCTGGGGGGAAATATGATGGTTTTCTTTT
>NW_011899636.1:0-2336 GCF_000151845.1 Pteropus vampyrus | reverse complement strand
TCTACTTTTTGTTCTTTTCAGGCCCTCAACACCCTGGATGATGCCCACCCACATTGGGGAGGGTAGTCTCCTTTACTGAGTCCACCAATTCAAATGCTAATCTCATCCAGAAACACTCTCACAGACACACTCAGAAATAATGTTTAATCAGGGTACCCCATGTTCCAGTGAAGGTGGCACATAAAATTAACCATAACACAGGATGATAAAGTTCTGGAGATCTGTTTCACAGCAATGTGAATATACTTGACACTAATGAACTGTACACTTAAAAATGGTTAAGATGGTAAAAAATAATTTAATGGATACAGTTACCAATAAATCATGTCAACAGATCTTTACATGCACAGAAAAAGATGTTCCCTTGAATATGTATAAAAAACATATTTGAATCATTAAAAAATATATGATACAAAAGAAATAAAATCAGTAAAGGGCTGAAGATGTTATTGAAGGCAAAGGAAGAAGAATCGGGGAGAAAGCTGTCGAAGCAGCCAAAGTGCTGCCCACATCACCCAGGTGACAGCAGAAAGAGGATGTGTGGGGGCGGGCACTACGCCAAACTTGTGTGAGACTTCAGGCCTTTTTCAGAACAGTAAGCAGAGCAACCTCCTTTTCCTCTTCCTGCCCTGACTCCCCAAGTTCCAGCTGCCTGGTTGGTGTCTGTAGGAGGCCCACCAGCAGGTCTTCAAGTACATGCATTAACCAGCCCCATTAGAACTTCAGCCCACAACCACTTCCATTTGCCTAAACCAAATGAGCCTTGGTCCTGTTTTTGTGCATCACTAATAGACCACCTGACGCCTCAGGCTCTTGAGTCCTGGACAACTCGATGTACACTCTGAGAGTCCAAATCATGAGCCTTGATCAAGAAAATGACGAAATGTGCCAGTGGAAAATTTTCATGAAAAGATTAAAATAGCAAAGTTCATTAGGCAGGATGCTTCTGATGGCAGATAACAGAAAGGTCTCAGTTAATCTAGTTAAAAGATAAGGAAATGCATAATTATCTAATGAGAAGTCAAGTTAAGTCAACAGATAGGAGAGGCTTCAGGTGTGGTTAATCAGAATCTCATCGTTATCACCAAAGACCTAGACTGCTTCAATTTCTACTCTGCCATCTGGTATTGGCTTCGTCCTCTTACTGGTGGCAAGATGTCTACAGTTCCAGCCACCTTATTCAGAGAGAACATACCCAGAGGAAGAAGAGCAGTAGTCTCTTCCTGTTTTCCCTTTCTCAGAGCAAGAAATCCTCCCCGTAAACCCTTGGCATACTTCCCCTCTCATCCCGTTGGCCGGAAATTGGGGCTACATGCCCATTGCTGAACCATCCACTGCAAGAAGAATAGTTTTCCAATAATTGGCTGAATTTAATTATTTGAGGAGACCATAGTGTTCACTACACATTGTACATAGGACCATAAAATAAACACATAAAATAAAAATGATTATATCAAAAGTTTGTCTCAGTACCTTTTAGAATGGAACCATGATATTCCCTTTGACCCACCATCACCCTTATCCAGTTCCTATGATCACTGAATATCTCTCTAAGATTTCTGGGGAGCCATCTTCTTCCAGAAACTTCAATCAGCACAAAGGAAACCTTTGTTAACAGACCACATCTCTGCAGCCAGAGCCCTCTTCAGGGAGTCTCAGCCCTTCCAGGCCTGTCACTTCTGTTGGAGGACAGAGGCTCTGCCTTTAGACTGGGCCTTTGGGGCTGTCTCATGTCCCTCATACCACCTCCATAAACGAAGGTAATATCTTTGGGGAAAAATCTGTAAAAGTGCCTGGAGAGTGTTGGAAGGTAAGCCTTTCCTAAGTACAACAAACATAAGGTTATAACTAACATTAAAAAAAAAAAAAAAACAGGCCTCCAGCTGACGCACTCCATATGTGTCAAATGTGGGGGCTTCGGGATAAACCTTCAGACCTTAGGGAGATATGAGGGTGAGTTTCTTTCTCTCACTCGAAGTGCAGATAATACTGAACCCATGGAGATCAGATGATGAGCTGTTGGGGGGACACTCTTGGTTGCTTGTCTGAGTCCACTGCCCACCTCTCTTCTTCCTTCCAAATAAAAATGAGTTTAGGTTCAGTATCCAGCCTCTTTCACATAACCATGTGCTTCAGAGGAAGTTGTCACCAATCCCAACTCCAGATGGTGACTCTGGTTTGTCTACAAGCCAAGCATGGAAACCCCATTCCACTGGGCAAGGCTGTGTTTGGGAATGGGTATGTGACTCAATTCTAACCAATTAAAGGTGAAATCAGCTGAGAGTCTCCTGGAAAAGTTTTCTGTTTCTAAAAGAGAGAATAAGGGAGGAGGAAAA
>NW_011899635.1:3696-4064 GCF_000151845.1 Pteropus vampyrus | reverse complement strand
GATAATGCATATAAGTTTCTCAGCACAGTGCTTGTCATATATTAAATGATCGAACGGGAATTTAATAATGATGCTGTTGTGAGAATCAGATGAGGTTGAGGATGGAAAGACTGCTTTTAAAACACTAAGGTATTATTCATACATTAGACACTATGATTATTCTTAGGGGTAATTTGAACTCAAAGCAGATCTCCTTTTTGAACCCTGCAACCATGAAACTCTGTTTTCAGAAGGGTTAGACACTTTTTTCTGAGGAATCACCTCCCACTCTCCACCCCTACCTTTCATGTCTTCTATTTGCCATATGCTCTGACCTGCCCACTGCCCCAATTCTAAGTCTGGGATATGTCGAGGGGAGGGTTCTGCCT
>NW_011899635.1:0-2196 GCF_000151845.1 Pteropus vampyrus | reverse complement strand
ACAGGGTTTCTTTTGGGGATGACGAAATGTTATAAAATCGATTGTGGTGGTGGTTGCACGACTCCATACATATGCTAAAAACCACTAAATGGGTGAATTACATCTCAGTAAAGTTATTTATAAGTCACCAACAAATTTAGTTTTATAGAATGGAAGCATTGTAGCTTAACGCAACTTTTCCCAAACTTCAGTTATTTGAGAACCACCAGCGTGTTTTGGCTTCTCTTTGTACCACTGTATTATTGGCTTACTCTTTTAAGTTGATTCATATTTCGTTTTCAAGTAAAATTATTTGAAAAGGAAACTTTGCCACTGTAAATGGAAAACCACTATCTCCTGACATAGAAAATAATGATCAAAAACGGAATTTAAAGCAAGAGCGCGCACCAGCAAGAGAACCCAGCACCCTACCGTAGGGGAGGAGGCTTCGGGAGGGGAGCTGGGTCTTTGAGGCAGCAATCCTGTTACTGGAGAATGGGGATCCTCTCCCGGCCCGTTGTCCAGGTTCTTGATGTCTCCAACAAAGAATTGAGCAAGACACTGAAATACAGCAGAAAAGAAAAGCTCTCTAGAAAGGAAAGTACACTTCCAGATGTGGAAGCGGACCTGAGCAAGGGAAGCCTGGCTCAGAAGGCCTGGTAACAAAGCCTTTGGGGTTTTTATCCCTATTTGCCATGGGTGGTTACTTTTCTTAGGGGGGTGGGCATCCTTGATTGACAATTAAGATTAACAGGACTCAGTCATTCATCATTTGCTTTCTGCACATGTTTGTTCCCAGAATTCAGTCTGTTATAACGATATTAACGAACTTCTGGGTATTTGCATCATATTATAATGATGGTATAATGAGGCTCAGGTGAACTGAAGGTCATTGGGTCTTCATTGTCCAAGTGTGAGTGACTGGCTTAAACTGGTACCTAATTCTCTGCTTACTGGTTTCTCTGTGGAAGTTACTTTTAGCCTAAAAATTCCTTCTGGCTTGCTTAATTATGGGTGGATTAGGACAGACCCCTTCTAGGATAGGATGACCTCAGTGTCTTTGTAGGCAGACCTGAAACCTCCTAACTTTTCTGCCTATCTCTTTTCTAAGAGCCATGAACCCCCTTATTAGTAGTATAGATGTTGAGGGATGGGAGGTCTCTTCTGTATCTTCTTCCTGCTGAGAAGGGTCATTGTCCCTGTCTACTGGGGTTTCATTGAGCTCTTTCTCTTTCTGCCTTAGTCAGGGTGTGGTCTTGGGTTTCCTGCTGAAAGTGTAGCCTCAGTCCCTAGACAAGGAAAAGAAGATACAAACTTGTTATTTAAATCATATATCTATTAATTTCTATTGTTGATTTGCCTATTAAGCAAGTAAAGGGAAATAGGCTTGGTTAATGTATTTCTTAAAGAGTGAAAAAGACCTTCGGCATAAAGTCCCCTACTCTCTCAGACTCTAAGGGCCCTGTCTGGCCTAACACCATTTCTGCCAACAATGGGCCGATGACACTTATCGATAGCCAGGGGATCTGAGTCACCAGTTTCGGGGTAATTATTGGGATTTGATGGATAGGGCTTTTTTCCTAAAGAAAGGAGGGAAGAAAACTTAACTAATTTTACTAAAAAGATTAAGAACTGTGCAAGAGAAGTCCCATATGATTTCCCACTAAAAGATTAAGAATTTTACAAGTGATGTCCCGTATCAATCCTAGGACTGATATGTAAAGGGTAAGGCAAGCGACCCTAAGTGCAGCCCCTAACGTCATCAGGACTAAAACTCTGAGCTCGGGAGTGGCAGAGGCTTGGTCTGGAGGTGGCTCCTGAAGAGAGGCCTGGCTGCGAAGGTGGAAGGACGCAGGCACATTCACAGGGCCCAGCACCCCTCGTGCCCCTTTAGCCCTCTTCCAACCCCTAATGCCGCAGGAAGTCTTCTGCGTTGGTCTCCAAGTTCAAAGACCCGCGGAGACGTGGTGGAGAGGGAAGGGCGCGAGTGCGGGAAAGGCTAGGAGCCCTCCGCGTCCTCTGCGGCTCCCTCCCGCAGTCGCCCCTCTCACCAGAGTTCGCATCACCCAATCACCTCCCCAGGCTGGAGCGGAAGCCCTGGCGCCTGGCTGGGCCCGGGCCTCTTCCCACGGTCAGGGCGGGATGCCTGCCAGCTTGGCTCCTGCAGACCCCACCCCTCCGGGCATCTCCGCCCTGGCCCCTTGGCACGTGCTGTTT
>NW_011899634.1:1550-2942 GCF_000151845.1 Pteropus vampyrus | reverse complement strand
AGGGGGACGACGTGGACTGCGCCCCCAGCAGCCCCTGCCCTGATGACGAGACGAGGACCAATGTCTACTCGGACCTGGGGTCTTCAGTATCTTCCAGGTGAACCCTTGGTCTAGAATGGAGTTGGGGTCCAGGAAAAGTGGCAGAACCAACTCAACCTCATCCCTGGAAGGGGTGTGGTTTGGCAGGCAGAGTCCTGAGCCATATAAGTTTTGCTCCTAGGGTTTGGGGGTGCTGCCTTTGCACCCTGATTGGGGGTCTGGAGTTCCTCCTCCCTCCTTCCCTCTTGGGGAAGAAATAGAATTAGCAAACCTGAGAGGCTTCAGACCCGGGAGGGCGAGGGGGGTTCTCTGTTGTCTTGCTTCCTAGAACTTCAGTATCAAAGGGTCCTTCCAGGTGGCCTATTGTGAAACCTTCTGCATACCTGAGTCATGACTTATTCTGATGGTAGCTCTCAGTTGCCTTATCTGTAAAATGGGTACAACTCATTGGCATCTTCTCTTTGAGAGTTTTGGAGGAGGGAAGGTGCTATATTTCTACTCCCTCCCCTCCTCCCTCCCCCACCGAACAGATGCACACAGGATTCCTGGGTATCGGGGAATCCAGTAAAGTAAGCTTGGCAGGACAGGGTGGGTACCAGACTGGACGGCAGTTAACGTGATTTCCTCTTCTCTCGTGAATCAGTGCGGGGCAGACACCTAGGAAAATGCGGCATGCATATAACAGCGAATTGCTGGATGTTTACTGCTCTCAGTGCTGTAAGAAAATCAACCTGCTGAATGACTTGGAAGCCCGACTGAAAAACCTGAAGGCCAACAGGTGAGGCCGAAGGCCCAGCATGGGGGCAGTGGCCAGGGTGGGGGCCGGAGGAGGCAGCAGCAGGCAAGGTGTTCCCACTGTCTTGGCAGGTGAGAGCACTCTCAGAATGACGTTGATCCTTGGGGGCCTGCAACAGGAAAATCAGGGTGCTGCTTCTCGGGACCAAGCTGATTAGTGAAGTCCCTTCCGTGGGTGGGAAAAAGGATCAAAAGATACTTTCGTATCTTGCAGCTGGGGCAGAGTAGGGGTAGACTAGAGCCCCACTGTTCAATGACCATTTCTCCCTCTCTTCCTCTATAGCCCCAACCGAAAGATCTCTAGCACGGCCTTTGGAAGGTAAGGCCCCGCTCAGGGGAGGATAGGTTGAATGCTGTCCCCCTTAACTGTGCTTCTGCTGCTTAGGTGGCTGGCTGGTTCCATTCCAGCATCCCAGACTCCGCCAGTGTCCTGCATGTGGCTGAATGAGAAGAGGCGAATAAGGCATGCTGGGGCAGTGCAGGCAGAGTAGCCAGAGAAGGCACACTCCTGGAAGAGAAGGGCCGGCCTCCTCTCTGTCCCCATCCCTTCTGGCAGCA
>NW_011899634.1:0-375 GCF_000151845.1 Pteropus vampyrus | reverse complement strand
CTGGAAGAGAAGGGCCGGCCTCCTCTCTGTCCCCATCCCTTCTGGCAGCAGTCGGCCTTTCCAAACGCTCAGCTGCCTCAACCTCAGGCAGGCACGCTGGGGCAGTGCAGGCAGAGTAGCCAGAGAAGGCACACTCCTGGAAGAGAAGGGCCGGCCTCCTCTCTGTCCCCATCCCTGTCCCTTCTGGCAGCAGTCGGCCTTTCCAAACGCTCAGCTGCCTCAACCTCAGGCAGGCACACCAGGGAGGCCCTGAGAGACACAGCGCACCTCACTGCTGTGCGTGCCCTGCCCTGTGCTCTGGACCTGGCAGCTGGGCCAACAGAGACCCTGGGCTTCCACTGGAAGAGGTGGGGTATGGTCACTTTGCTCCAGGTT
>NW_011899633.1:5457-7389 GCF_000151845.1 Pteropus vampyrus | reverse complement strand
AAGGGTAAGACTTATGGTTCAAAATGCTTAATTATTTAATGATATTACAAAATAAATATGATTTTAAAATAATAAATTTTAAAATATGAAAATTAATGTTTTTAAAATAAAAATGTAAACTTGACATGGTTAGTTAACATTACATAAAATACATATTTTATAGGATGGAAATTTAGTTTCTTATACATAAATAACAAATAGCTGATGGAAAGTTTCTTTTGCCCAGGAAAAAATTCTGATTTTTTTTTCTGAGAAAGTAAACTTTGATTAATAAAATTAGTTATTAGTATAAAACACCTAAAAGAAAGCAATAGAAAGTGTTGGCTTTTATCTCAAGTCATAGCTCAAAATGAAACATAAACTTATTTTTATCAAAATTCTCAATGTAGCTAGGTGTCTTGTGGGGTGACATAGTGACTTCCTCAAAAGAAAAACATCTACCTTAAACTTTATTATGCTTTTTTTTTTTTTTTTTTCTTTTAGGCACTATCTTCTACCCTAACTGGCTCTCCATTCCTCATTTTGTTTGGGAAAAAGGCCTGAAGATTATAGCTATGTGTTAAGAACATGAGGCCATACTGAAACCTTTGAAAGCAGAAAGGAGAACTTTGGGTAAATGTCTAAGTAGAAATATTCATACAGGATATTTTGTTCACAAAAGATTAAATTTGGAATAAGTTTTCATGGGAGCAAAGATGTCTCAAGATCCATGTGGAGAATTATCTGTAATAGATCTCCTACAAAATCTGTCTTTAATGTTAATTTTATTAGCAAACTAATTGAGATGACTGAATGTCTTCTATAGGTTTATGTAGGCAATAGAGAGAGTGAGAGAAAACATTTGAAACAGACAAACAAAATACACAGTGCCTCATAAGATCTTATTCTCACTGATTCATTACATGTTTTAGGGAATCAATTTAAACTGACTTTAAATCTTTACTAATAATCCACTGATCTTTTACATATTTTTTAGTCTTATGGAACCAGTGAGAGTGTAAAATAGGAACCTAAAATCTACCTTCCCAATGTTTTTGTAAAAATTAAATAAATATATATTCTGTGTGGTAGCCTAGTTGATAGCATACAAAAGACATTTGTTCATTCAGCATGGGCCTGGACACGATGAGAAATCTAACATGACTGGACCAGGTCTGATAATTGTTATACTAGTATCTCACTATACAACAGTAAAATATAAAGTAAGTCTATCATCTTCTCTTCTGGCAAATCTAAAGGTTTGTTAGAAATACATTACCTTGTTATCCCACCCAGGAGTGTCTTTATGTTCATGCAGGAGAAATGTGTTTGCCCATATGGTAATTATTAGATGGAAATTTGCATGGCTTCAATAAAAATCAAATCAATTTATATATTATAATTGATATTAATTTTTATTATTATAAAAAAGAACAATTAAGTATTAAAGCATTCTTTTAGTTTAATTCAATAGGTGACCAAAATTAATTTCATGCCTTTTAAAACCTACTCTTTCTTATGAATGGGATAGGAACTTTTTAAATAGACTTAATTGTGAAAACTCAATATATTGAGTATTATTTGATAACCCATTTTAAAAATAATTTTATCATCTTAAGCCAAAAAAGAAATCAAACTTTTTCTGTAATTATTTATATTCAAATAAATTTCAGCCTAAACTTGAAAGCATCTGGTCGTTTCTGAATTAAATGTGCCTTCCTTTAAAGATGAACTGGTCATGATACTTTCAGCTTAAATTTCAGAGAAATATATGTTAAGAAAGAAGATTGCTCATACAAAATGGCTGAGAATCAAAATTAATCTGTCTCGGTACATCTATGGAGCTAACAACTCTACACACAAACCAAACACTATCAATCAGTTTTAACAAATTTTCTTTCTGAGCTCAAATATCAGCAAGACCACTGACAAGAAAGACTCATTACTCTGCTT
>NW_011899633.1:0-2137 GCF_000151845.1 Pteropus vampyrus | reverse complement strand
TCCATTATATCTGAATCTCTTTGTGTACCTTAAGATTAATTCCTAAAAACACTATTCAATCAGAGACACTGAGAATTTAAAATTTCATACATTTTGACAAATCGTTCTATAAAATAATGATAGAGTATCTAACTCAGATGTTAGCAACATACAATACTGAGCTTTTGCTAAGCATACTCATCTCACACTGTTATTTTCTATATAACAACACTTTAAAATATAATAAATATATAATAGTAATGGAAAATAAGAAAGACTTATAACATTGAAAAAATCACCAGAGGAATCAGAGTCACAAGAAAAACATTGAATAAACATAGCCTAAGTTATTTGCAGTAGTGGATATTGGGAACGAGATGGTAAGAAAATTCTGTGTTCAGAGTTAACTAATAATGACATAATGAGTTGCAGAGGTTCCTGGAGTTACTGTCAGCATGATTACTTGGAAAATTGAATTGAAAATAAGTGAAACCATATTCTGCTTGACTTTAGTAGTAGGTAAAAGAGATCTTTGCCTCCTGTAATAGAGTCAGAGAGATAGGGCAGTGGCCCTAGCAAAAACCCATCAGAATGGTATAGCTGCATACCCAGAAGACAAATGACAAGCACACCCTGCCTTGATCTTCCCCGCTCTATATCAAGAAGCCAAGTTCTAGTCACAGCCTGTCTTGACCTTCCCTCTATATCAAAAAGCCAAGTTCTAATAATCAATACCTGGGACAAAAGACAGGAACACATGGATATTCAATTTTTTGATGATTAGCAGACAATCAAGAACCATCAAACTGTGAAGTCTAACAATTTTAAAGAAAAGAATAGGTTTAACAAACAAAAGAAATAACACATGGAGAAGCAAATTTAATAGAAAAAAAATGCTAGAAGCTAAATTAGTGATGTAAAAGTTCAAGGCAAGGGTTATGCTAAAATGTCAAATGCAATTTACACTAATGTTTATGCTTCACACTGTAATGCCAGTTCCATAAAAACAATTACTGTTCCTGTTTTGTTCACTGCTAAATTCCCAGTTGAACCTTAGTGAATTGTCAATATTTATTAAATAAACATGTGTAACATAAATCAAAGAAATGGAATGTAGAAAGAAAAGTTTTTAAAAAGATAAAAATTTCCAACATCCTTTTCCACATACTATAGAAAAGAAAAATATCCTCACGAATCACAGAAACAGATTTCTCAGGGAAAAGGCAAAAAATCTTCCAAGGAATATTAACAAGTTTAATGGATTCAAGATTTTTATATATTCCAATTAACAGGTATTAAGTATTAAATTTCTATCTAAAAAACAGAGAATATTTTATTTCAACCACTTGTGGATTATTCTCTAAATCCCACTATTTCACTATTTGTTAGAACCAGAAAATATTAATAGTATGTCACACCTTCCATATTGTCTGAATAAAAGGCAGTTGATTTAGAAATTAACAATAAAATTAGAAAAAATTAAACGTGTTTATGTAGATTACTATCTTAAGAGGAAAGCAAAACAGTTAAGTGGAAACTACTTAAAAATAAGTTAAAGTGTGAATACTACATAGCAACACCTGTGTAATGTGTCTAAAACAGAACACCTAGGAAAATTATACATCTTCAGTGTATATGTTAGGATATGGAAGGATTTAAAATAAATTATATAAATAATCAAGAACCTAGAACAAGAGCCAGAAGATGTTAGAAGGGATGAATTAATTAGAATATTCATTCATTTGTTCATTTGTTCAATCATGGAGCATATAATATAAGCCAAGTATTGAAAATTACTGGCTAAAAAATTGCATTGGCTGCTAAAAACATATAACAGTTCTGAACTCAGTAAGCTTAGAGTCAATCTAAGGAAGCCAGATACCAAAAACGCAGACAAAAATTTTATAAACAAAGCATAGATAGGGGTCACAAAAAGAACATATGATGGGAGAGTTTCACTTAATTGGGAAGTTCAGAAAAGTTTCCTGAGGAGGATTATGACTAGTCTGAGATCTGAGGGTGAGCAGGTGTTAAGCAGGTGAAGGTAATGCAGCAGGCATGCCGAAAGACTGGAGTAAGTCCACAGGCACTGTGGCAGGAAGGGGCGTGGAGCACTGCAGAAACTAAAGGAAGCTTGTGTGGCTAGAAGACAGCACCA
>NW_011899632.1:3539-5919 GCF_000151845.1 Pteropus vampyrus | reverse complement strand
CATCAGATGATAAAGTATGAGCTGCTTAGATATACATCATTTCAAAAGTCTGCCATGCACTAGAACAACACATAAGGAAATCTGTTTAGGACTTTTGTTCTGCCCAAGGCTTGAGTTCAATTGTTCCGCCCAAGGCTTGAGTTCAATTGTTCCAGCCCCAGCTGAAGTGGACTGTCCAAATTGCATTCAATTCTTGTAAAAACGTAGTCTTAAAATAGGATGACCCATTTAATGGCATGTGCTGCTATATGGGTTAATTGGGTGTGAAACAATCACAGCAGGCTCTCGATAAAAGATATAATAGAAAGATGAAGGTGAGGGTTGGGTCTGAGTGCTATATTATGACCAACCTGCATTTAAAACCCAAAGGTTCCCCAAAAGATTATTAATAGGTAGAACAAAGGACCACATTTGGAGACATGGCCCATTTCATGTTGGAAAGGCCCCCATCTGTTTGGGAATTTAGCTGATAGCTCAATGGTACATAAGCTCTCTGTCTTCAATGGAGACAAAGCTGCTTATTGTCAGTAAAATATAGTTTTAGAGTTTTACAGTGGTCGGGATGATGTATCTATACTATTCCTTCTGTGTTTCAGGGGCTGGATATAGGTCATGACCATGGGGTAGAATCAGATATGATGAAAATTATGATGTTGGTCTCCGTAGAAATGAGTCTGATACCGAGAAGTCAACCAAGTACTTAAAATATCAGTCTTTACACATAGAACAAGCATTTATTAAGCATCACTACTCAGAGGCTTATATACCCTTTGCAGAATTACCTAATCAGACATGGTCTACATGACTGTTATTTCTCCTCTGTGCCCTCAAAACACCCCATGTTCACCTCTCTCAAAACATTTGTTATTCTTTATTGCAATTGTTTATTTCATTATCTGTCTCCTTCACTAGTCTGGGTAAAGCATATGAAAAGATGATACACAGTAAAAGAAATACAAATGACCATGAAACATATAAAAAGACATTCAAACTCAATCATAATAACAGTGCAAATTAAAACCACACTCAGATATCATTTTTCACCTATCACATGGGCAAAGATAAAAAAAAGTTTGCTAACATAT
The DNA here is from genome assembly GCF_000151845.1 of Pteropus vampyrus. Taxonomy (NCBI): domain Eukaryota; kingdom Metazoa; phylum Chordata; class Mammalia; order Chiroptera; family Pteropodidae; genus Pteropus; species Pteropus vampyrus. The sequence goes on along the minus strand of NW_011899632.1, from coordinate 4,834 downwards.
TGTACCAGTAAGGGTGAAGAAAAAAGTACTTTCGTATATTGTTGATGGGGATATTAATTAGCACGACCTCTAAAGAGGACAAATTGCAAGGGTGTATAACCTTTTACCTAACAATTCCACTTGTAGGAATTTATCCTAAAAGATATATGTCTTTTAGATTCATGAACTGTTGTTGAACACAGTGATAAATTCACCTGATATACTCAGAACTGCTGTATCGATTGTTCAAATATTGAAATTCTTACTTACTTATTGGTAAATACTACTTCCCTGAGCCCACTCAGTATCCTGCTGCTGCCCTGTTATCCAGCGCCTTCCCCAAAATTCCCAGACCTTGCCGCAACCCAGCAACTCAAAAGGCAGCACCTGATATCACAGGACCTTTGGCCAGCATCCTTCCGATTGGTCAGTGCTTGTGCTGTAAGGGTTGTTAAATATTTGGATAGCACTCCTATGTTCAAGGTAGCTCACTGCAGCAAGAGCAAAACTTGGGAAACAACCTAATCAAAAACTAATATTTATCGAGGACTTACTCTGTGCCATACACTGTTCTAAGTACTTTACATTGATTAACATATTTAATCTCTACAACACCCCTAGGAAGGTGGTACTATTGTAATTCCCATTTTACAGATGAGAAGACCAAGGCACGGAGACATTGAGTGAGTTGCCCCAGGTAATATAGCTATATGTAATGAGCCAAAGTTCTATCAGGGTAGTCCGATTCTAAAGTCTCTGCTCTTATGACTAAATGTCCTTCAGTAGGGATTGGTGAAATCAATTAGGGTGCATCCGTGGAATGTAATACAGCCATAAAGAAGATAAGGAAGTTCTTATCTTCGAACCCACAATGGAATAATATCCAAGCTATACCACCAATTGAAAAGCACCAGAAAATGTGTAGTTGTTAGCTGATTTGTGGACACATACACACATGTGTACATGGTATGTGTGTGTGTGTGTGTTTATGTGTGTGTGTGTACACGATGTGCACATACTGTCCAGTTTAAAAAATACACTGCAAATTATTTTCAAAATGAATGACATGATAAGTACACAAAGATTCAAAAGAGCTTAGAGAGAAATAGAAAGGTGCACAGGGGGTCAGAGGTGGCTGAGAGTCCATCCTCCTGGTTATCGAGGAGAGCTGAGCCTTTGAAATGAGGCCTTAAAGATGAGAAAGTTGTGAGGATATCTGAGGAGTGGGAAGGACAGGCATAAGAGGTCCATGACAGATTTTAACACAGAATGAGGCAAAGGTCCCTGGAGGTCCCTGGGCCCTCCACAGTTGTGGG
>NW_011899632.1:0-1989 GCF_000151845.1 Pteropus vampyrus | reverse complement strand
GTAAGTTATGTCCTACATCCTCCATTTAAAAGGCAGGGCAGAATATATTTTAGAAAAAATATTTCCTTCCAAGTGGCGAAAATACAGAAAAATAGCTAAATATTTTGTTCCTTAAAGGAATATATCTTGCGTGTTGAGAAAATCATTGTGAAAGAACTCTTTCTCCCGGTAAGACAAGTGAGAGAAATATCACTGTCGTTTGAAATAAATTGGCAGAAAAAATAGTCGGGCATTTTACTTATAATCATGCATCCCACAGGCTCCCTTTAAATCTGGCAGTTATAATTCCTTGCCTTGGTCCCGAAAGAACTAAATACAGTTTCAAATTTTGTTTCTCTCATGTTTATCATTTCTAACCATGACCAGTGCAACAAGATTTAATGGAATGATCATTAGTGTGTGTTGCCCTCCCCAAAAGCCACCACTCTGAGCAGATAAATCTTACGTATTTCTTTGCATTTCCCACCCCGCATCCCCCCCGCCACCCTCCAACACACACAGTTAACTGAGAAGAAAGCAGAAACTACCTGAACATAGAGCCCTCTTCAAAGAGATTTTACTGGTAATTGAAGAGGAGGAAGAAAGAGGAGAAATGCCCTCAGGGCAAGATTAAGACTTAGAGACTGGGGCTGAGAGGAATATGGAGCCAGTACCACTGTCCTCCAAACACAATTCAAAACAGAAACAGTACTAATCTGTAACATCAATAAAAAAAGAAAGCCAATTAAATCTAGATTTTTCCTTTTAATCAATAAAATGTTTTATAATATCAATTCTTTTTAGTTGTGTGTGTGTGTGTGTGTGTGTGTGTGTGTGTGTGTGTGCGCGCGCGTATGCCCCTGCATTGCTAATGCCCTGAGTGTTTATTCTGCCTTTGAATTTATCTAGCACTTTGTGCTTGAGAGGGAAGATATCCCCCGAACTGGAAAGTGGAAGGTTAGTAAGAACTCATGCTCCACTCTGCTCTGGATAGTGGGGAGAATTTCTGAGGGAATGGCTTCCAATGGCTTCTAGAAAGTGTTGGCTCCAGACCCAGGGATTCCAAGCCTTCCAAAAATTCGGGTACTTTGAGTGTGGCCCAAAAACCACTGAGCTGCAGGGAGGGCACCTGCAGGCTGGGACAACGGACGGCTCAATGGCGAACACTGTGGTTGGTGTCATATGGTTGGTGAAGCTTTGACTATGCATAAGAGCTTGATACAACACTGCGCAGAGTCCCAGTAATGACCAAAATACAATTTCTTGCCAGCTTGGCAAAATGGAAGATAAGATTACCTTTCACAGACTTAAGTTTCTGGCCTGATATTTAAACCTGCTCACTCCTGGATCCATCACCTTGGTGGTGGTACCTCTGCAGTTGGGGCTGAAATCTTCCATCCTGGACCATGCAGCCTATGGTCTTTGAGAGCACTGCTTCTGCCTGGTCCAGCCCATCCAATCAGATGCAATCCGTTTGTTATAAGCTGTCAGATAGGTGTCTTACAAGCGGGACTGGAGCAATAGGCAAAGATGAGCTGAATATATTATCTATACCAATCTCTGGGGCTTTATTTTCAGAAATAGATTTATATTCCTACTACAATGATTCATTATTGTGCATTATATTGAGAGAACACAAGACAAGGTGACACTTTGGGGAGACACATCTCACTGTAGAATGATGAATCATTTCAGGCTTAAGAAGTCAGCCTAGCCCCCTCCTTCCTGTCTCCAGGCAAAAGAAGGCAATGTGTTCCTATCAGATTTGGGGATCAGATATCATAAATGAGGCTGAAAAGAAGGAATGCTTTGTTATTTTAACAAAACCCATTTTCAAAGAATTGTCCCTCTCTGCTACTGTACTTAGCAAAGAGAATCAGATTATCATCAGAACAAGGCCCAGTACTATTTTATAAAGAAAGGCAGATCATTACTCATTAGGTTTTAATTATTGGGCTTAATTTTGTAGATGCTACCTCTTTTTATTTTCTTCTTCAGAAGAAAATTCTT
>NW_011899631.1:7359-7672 GCF_000151845.1 Pteropus vampyrus | reverse complement strand
AAGTTAAAACTGAGCTTTAAAATAAATATATTAAATATAGAATAGTTATGAATTTCTATAAATGGAAAAAAGAAGATGAAGCACAAGAAATAATCTATCACTACAGAAACAAAAGAAAAACTAAAGAAAGGAATAACCACACAACATGAATGCATTTCTTCCCAGTATAATGACTCTGATGTAAAAGGTCTCAGTTCCACTGATGGCCACTCTATTCTTATTTTCACCAAACATGGGGGACACAATCTAGAAGAATGTTTCTCTCTCTACTGCTTGTTGGATTGAGGCTATATCTCAATTTACAAAGCAAAGC
>NW_011899631.1:0-2514 GCF_000151845.1 Pteropus vampyrus | reverse complement strand
TTCCTGAGATGAGACTCCTTCTCGGGATCATCTGTTTGCGTGGGTCCAAAAGGTACAACAGGTCACACTCTCTCTACAAACAGTAGACTATACTTCCTAAAACTTAAGTCTGGCTGGTTATTCTGGTTAATATCTTTTCATGTCTTCCTACTGCTGTTGGGATAAAGACAAGAACCCTTAAAATGATCTACAAGTCCCTGGATGCTCTGGCCCTTGCCCACCTCTTACACCTGTACTGTACAATTCTCGCCCTCACTCTCCGCACACACCACCCACTTTTTGTTTTCTGGAGCTGCCAAGGCCTCTGGCACCATAGGGCCTGGCCACAAGCTTTTCTTTATATTCTAAAATGTTCTTTCACCACAGACTTCACAGAGTTAACACCTAGGCTTCCTTCAGCTCTAGGGCCACTTAGAGAATTCTTCCCTGCCCAAATCCTTCCCCTTTCCTTTGCTAAATACCCCCACAAAACCTTTCTTTTTAAGAGTCAAAAGGAAAAGTTTACTAGAAAATGGGTAACACTTCACAGACAGCGTGGTCTCCTCTCAGAGGCAGAGGCAGAGAGAGGGACAGTGACAATAGAGAGAGACGAAGACAGTGAGAGAGACAGAGTAAAGGTACTGAAGGGATGAACCTTCTTTCTTTTCCTCATAGTATTTACCTTAGTTTTTGATTGTCCATTCACCTTTTTGGGTTGTGTTGGGGAGACTGACTAAGTGACTATCTCCCTCAGTTAATTGTAAGACCCAGGAGAACAAGGACTACGTCCAGTTTTGCTCAACGCTGGGTCTCTCTATACACAAATGCTCAGTAGCTATTTGTTGAATAAATACATACTTGTTTCTATTTCTTCTCTGCTCATTCATTCAAGAGATTGGTGGCTCTACTGTTCGCCCTTCACTCTCCCAAATCTACTCTTTCAAAGGTCACAGTGACCTCTCAATGGAAAAAATCCAATGACACTTTTCTGCTGTACATACATGCTGTATCTACAATTGATCGGCTGTTCTTTCACCTCAAAGCTTTTCTGCCACACCAGGTTCTTCAAGTTTTGTTCCTAGTTTTTACACCTCTTCATAGGTTCTCTGTACTTTGTCCTTTCCTCTATCAGTGTGTTCCAGAGTTCTTCTCAAGGTCCACATCTTCTCTTACAACAACACTCACTCCAGTGAATGCATACTCCTCTGGATTAAAATACTACTAAGTCCCAAACATGTAGCTCAAGTCCAGACTTGGTTCAACAGATGGATTCCTGATCACAAGACCCCTACCCACACAACACAGCCAGCCTTCTCTTTGTTCTTTGTCTGCTCTCTCCTACCACAGGACCTTTGCACATGCAGTTCCCTCTGCCTGAAATACTCTTCCCATGTCATTTTGCCAGATTTAAGTCTTTCATTCTTCAGACCACAGAACAGATAAATACAGGAAAATCTTCTCTGACTCTTCACATCAAATCTTCCCATCACCAGCACCCATAACACTGCCCCTCTCTTTTCTGGCACCTGTCAACATTGCAATCACACATTCATTTCTGTGATTGTTTGATTAATATTTGTCTCCTCTATTAGGAGTAAGCTTCACAAGGGCACATAAAAACCCTCAAACCAAGAGCAATGCCTTGTACTTTCTTGGCACTCAATAAATATTAATTCCTACTCAATATCTTTATAATTTATACAACATAATTGTGAACAGCACAGGCTCTGAATCAAGATTTGACTTTGCTAGTTTGTTCACTCATTCATTCACATTCAATAAGAGTTCATTTATGAGGGTTTACTATACATTGGACACAATGGAAATGCTCAGGATTAGAGGTAAACAAGAGAAATGATCCCAACTCCTAAAGATTTGAGTCCCAGATCTACCAATTACTAGCTATGTGCATAGACCAGCGGTCAGCAAACATTTTCTATAAAGATCCAGAGAGCAATTATTTTCAGCTTTGCAGGCCATGAGGCTCCATTGCACTACTCAACCCTGCCACTATCGTGTGAAAGCAGATATACTCTATATGGAAATGAGTGAACATGCTATATTCGAATAAAACTTTACAAAAACAGGCAGCAGTAAGGATGTGGCCTGTGGACATTGTCTGCCAATCTCTCATCAAGAGCAATTTCTTAATATCTACTATATTCATTTTTTCCTTCTATGTAAAATATATAGCATTATTTTTTTTCCTTCTCCTTTCTCTCTAACAAGGTTCCATTTACTTTACCCCTTAATTCTTTTTTCTCAACCAGTGCTTTCTTCTTATGCCTCCTAAGACTTCTGGAGTCAACGCTTTCTTCATTTATTCCCCAAGTGATTTTGATAGCCTTCCCATCTCCAGTCACATTCCTCTAAAACCAATCCCTCCATCTCTATCAGTTCTCAGCAGCATCCACCTGACTGTCTCTCTCCTTCTCCAAAATAAAAATAAATAACCAAACGCATAGAAACCAATGCAAACATGTGTCGTCAGTCGCTACCCAATACCCACTACATCAGATCCAAGCTCCTCAGCAT
>NW_011899630.1:3275-5461 GCF_000151845.1 Pteropus vampyrus | reverse complement strand
GGTGGGTGTGTGTGGGTGGGTGTGTGTGGGTGGGTGGGGGAAGTGGGTAAGGGGGTGGGTGGTATGAGTTAAATAGTGTAGGCCTAAACATCTGGAGGACAGAATCACCACTAATAGACAAAGGAAGATTGTGGTAGGTGTAAGGTATAATTTACAAGAAAGTGAAGAATTTAGTTTGGACATTATATTTAGATGCTTTTCGGATGGCCAAGTGGAGATGTCAATGAAGTACACATCAATTAAACCTGAAGTTTAGGGGAAAGGTTTGAACTGGACATACAAATCTGGTAGTAATCAATGTTTAGATAACTTTTAAGTCACAAAGACAGAATAAAATCACCTAGAGCTATAGATATTGGAGGATGTGTTTAAATAGCTATGATTTAATTTCAATATATGTGACAGATTTTATGCTGGAAACTTTATACTCTTTGCCTCTACTTTTACAACACTAATTAAGTAGGCAGTTGCACACCTATTTTATCCATGAGGAAATAAAATCTTTGGTAAATGACTTGTCTGATGCTACTAAGCTAGTAATAGAATCCAGATATGCCTGCCTCAGTGATCTGAGGCCTCTCTGTTCTATGACATAAGAAATAGAAATACAAAAGAGTAAACATCGGCTCTGCATATTTGAATAGTTAAAGAAGCAGTAGAATTACCCAAGTAGGATTGCACATTAATATCGGCATGATCACCAGACCCGCACCTCTGCTCTAAATTTCATCTGCAGTGAGATGCCTTTTTTCAGGAAACCACTAGGCTGGTGAACAATGATAATGCTAACATGGAACTTCCTCCTCGATTTCCTGAATTTAACAAACTTTCTCATCATGAATAAGCAGAACAGTTCTAGTTTAAGAACAGATTAAGAAGCAGCTATTGTAGAGGAATTTATGCATTCATGTCATACACTGAATTTTAGGCAAACTGAGGTTACTAAGGTTAAATGCTCTTACAAGACACTGGACAAACCTTTTATTAAATCAGAGGAAATAAACCCTGTGACTGAAAACCGAATATGAATCATTTGAAACAGAACAGAGACAGAGACTATTACTTAGCAATAGATGTGACCCACAATGTCACTAAAATACTTATAGTGTTGCAATGTATTGGTTCTAAGTAAAAGTTTTTCAATTGACTAATAGTCTCAAATTATCTTGTTTCCAGTGGCTTCTCAAAAGTGCAGTCATTCCAACTGCTAAAATATAATGTGAGATAAAGAAAAGCCTGGTATTGTCCTGTCCTTCCTTTTCTGCCAATTGTCCTGGGCTGAAAGAAATCATCGCTTATTTTATCACTAGGAAATCAAAAGGGGGACATCACTCCATGCTGGAGGGTGAATAGGAATTAACCTTTATGCAAATGTGAGAACCTCCACTTACCCCAATTATGAAGCCACGCCTTGAAGTTACACCCTTTCTACAGTTATGAGGAAACCAAGGAAGGGAAGTCATATCTGGGGCCTGTTGAACAAGATTGTCTTGGTGGAAATATTTGGGTTATGCTGGTCTGGGTGAAACCTCGTGGGAGTGGTAGGAGGTTTTGGATGAATAATAGGGAATTGACTGATTCTAGTGTCCTTCCTCCTCCTCTCTCTATGTTTCCCAGCCCTAGGTGTTGCTTCCATGGAAGCCCATTCTCTGGGGCAAGGTACCATGACAATGAATACATACATACCCAATGAGAGAGCATTGCTATGGAACATTTGAAATGAAGTATGATAATAATCCTCAAGAGAATAAAAAGATGCACTTGGCACTGATTCATGTCATTCCTTTTATGGATTTTGCTTCTTGATCATTGCATTATCATCTTATTAAGTGCCACAACCAAGTTGTATCATGTTTGTATTCTCTACAACACCCAGCAAAATACCTGTCACACAGTGAGCACAGAGCAAATGTTTGTGGAATGGAATGCTTATGATCACCCTGCTGGCAGATAAACATAAACACCAGATTCAGATTCTTGATTGTCTATTTTGGAAATTGCACTAGGCTTTCACTCTTCTTCTGTTTCTCCCTTGCTTGACAGACTTTAGTCATTCTGTATCCTCAACGTCATGATTATTATCTCTCCGGATGTATTTATGGGCCAGGAACAAATGGGAACTAAACTACTGAAGTGTACATAGTCATATTCTTTGACTCTCCCTTGTAAAGAATAGTTTTTGTGCT
>NW_011899630.1:0-2075 GCF_000151845.1 Pteropus vampyrus | reverse complement strand
AAAAAAAGAGAGTTGGCATCTCAAAGTTCTACAGACAATGACTAAGAGATGTGACACACTCTGCCTCTAACCTCAGAGCCTTAGATGGAAGGCCATGACACATTAGTCAGCCACAATTGACACTATCTCTCAAGTCAAGTAACTCCCTCTGAGGGGAAAATGGCATTCAGTTTTCTGTCAGCATGCTAGCACTTAGTTATTGACTTGTGTGCTGAGTAGTGTTTAATTGAAAAAAAAAAAAGTGTGGCCTGGCAAGTCCCTCAGAATCATGCTTGGTATGCTCCACCTGATATAAGAGAATACTTTTTAGAAGTATTATGATATACAATTTATTCTCTCTCTTTTTGGAGGGGGAGGGTGGCTGAGGGGAGGAAATGGGCAGGGTAGAGTAGAAGAAAGCAGCGGAGAATGGGGGTGTAAAACAGAATAGTAACTTTAACTGCTTTTCAAAGCTTATTCAATTCCCATGGTATATTAACTGTGAGTAACTGCATAAAGTACAATAAAGTACAAACATTGTCATTAGCTCTTTAGTCCACAGATCAAATTACAAGGAGTTATTTGAAAAGCTGAATTTTAGGTAAAAGTTTAGCAAATTTCTCAAAATATTTAAAATAATATTTAAATCCTAAAATATGACACCAATATTAAAAATACTGGGTGTATTCATTATTCTTTACTTCAAATATTGTTCCCATTATAGAAGTAGCATCTGAAATATATGAGAATTTATTAAGAAACTCTTGATTGCCCAGTTAGTTTTTAAAATTTAAGAATTACATTATCATATTATGTTAATGCCTCATATTTTATATTTAAGTGTTCATTTGTTTTACTAAGTTTTCTTTTGCGCTTCTGGAATTTTCACTTCGCTTTAACTTACTGCCTTTTATCTACCCATTTTCAGACAGTTTAATAATACTCTTAACCAATCATATTAAACAGTGACAGAGGTCATCTTTGAAATAACGAGTATCACTAATATCTGCCTAATCTGTTTTTCTAGAAAGGCCAGAGCTTGACAAATAAGATCACAATGTAGTGGATCCTACTTGTTCCCAGACGAGGTTTGTTAATTTAGCTGATGATATTTGTTAAGTTCACTCAGGTACAAATAGTAACTGGAAATTATCCAGGAGCCATAAATGTGAAAAGTAAATTGCAACACCACCCTTCAAAGTGCTCGGGCCAAATATTGAGGCATCATCCTTGTCTCTTTCTCTGATACCTCCCATATAGTTAGCAAATCCCCTTGGCTTCACCATCGAAGTATAATCTAGAATTTGACCCTTTTGCACTACAATCACTACTTTTAACAATTCCAGGCTAAACTACCAACTCCTTGCTAGATTATTGCAGTAGCCTTTTTGGGGGAGAATTGTGGGTAGAAGGGCAATGTGGCAATGAAAGATGGCTACAAAATCTCCATGTTCCTTATTCTGACCTAAATTTCTGTCAGAATATTTGCGAGAACCAGAAGCCCATTTAAACTTGTTTAATACAAAGAAGCAAAGATGGTATAGACAGTTTTCAATAGGAATAAGGATTAGGAACTGGAAAGTCAAGAATGGAGATTACTCTTCACCTTCTTAGAGTCACTTCTCTATAATTTGTGAGTCTGCTTTGTTCTCCCATGTTTCATCTAGGTATGAGCGCTCTCAGCTTCCATCCCAGCTCTGTATGATTTCCTGGTTCAGACAAATTAGCATCTTTGTAATTCAATTCCAAATTCCCAGAATATCTTTTATTTAGCTTAATTCGGATGTCTGTCTCTGATCCAATTGGTTTGGACCAGGGCACATGGTCACCTGATCAAAACACAGGTGCCCAAGCCCCAGCATTTCAGCAGGGAGTAGGGGACCCATTCAGAAAAGGGGACCTGAATTAGGCAAACTAATTAACTTCTCTCCTGAAATTTACAAATAAATTAAATTGAACATTTTTTAAACGGTGTAGTGAATCAATTATTGTCATGCATACAGCCTTTGGGACTCAATAAACTGCAATTAATTCTATATAAATGAATGCTAGCACGTGAGATAGGTTTGGTCTACCTTCCAGAAAGTTTTTGCCAA
>NW_011899629.1:4346-5247 GCF_000151845.1 Pteropus vampyrus | reverse complement strand
CACTGTGCAATCAAGTCAGATTCAGAAACAACGTGGATGCAGCTGTGACCCCCGCTCCTCGGCTTCAAAGGTTGTGCTCATCATAGTTGCCTCATCGCTCTCACGGACTCACCTCATAAGACGCACACGCTAGAAAACAACGCTCGTAAAATACACTTATAACAATAAAATGCCACCTTCCTCTTTAAAAAAGTTCTGCTGCTAAAACATTAAAGCCCCTTGCCTGTTTGTTCCTGCCTTGTTCCAGGGGCTGCCGACATGGCTGCAGTGCAAGGTCACCGTGCACCCATAGGTGTCTCTGGTGGGTGGCATGGTTCCGGTTCTTCTTTAGAGTCGCCTTCTAGTCCCCAGACCGGTGATTTCCACTGGCCTCGGTTTCCCCGGCTGCGTGAAGGGGAGGGAGACTGGCTGACGTCTGAAGTCTGGGATTCTTGGAGCTGGCGCTCGGGGGGGGTGGGGGAGGGGGAAGGCACAGGGGGATGAGAGAGCTGTGCAGGCGGCAGGAACGGGAGGCAGGTCTTCACAGAGCAAAGGGGAGAATCTGCAGGTGACCCGGCAGCCAGAACACCGACATCCGGGCCCCGCGTGAAGGTCTGAGCTGCACATTCTCCGTGTGCCCCTCTGGGATCGCTCTCCCACAGCCTGCATCCTGCTCGAGGCCCAGGCTCTCTCACCCTCGTGATCTCATAATCATCTTCACCCCGTTATCTCAAAATCGTCTTCACCCTGCAGCTTCTTCTGCGTCCCACGGGCACGCCCTCCTCCTCCTCCGAGCACTTAGCTCATCCCTACTCCATCACTATATTTTTTTTTCCCTCAGTCCTCTCTTCCCTCTATGTGTCACCTTCCTGCGTCCTCGTGCAGACGAGCTGGCTCCTCGCCTGTTCAGGAAGATTTGGCC
>NW_011899629.1:0-756 GCF_000151845.1 Pteropus vampyrus | reverse complement strand
AGGGAATCCAGTGCATTCCATAAATAAAGGGACATTGCAAAGCCCGCCCTGGATGACTGACATCTGGGAAACGAGGGAGGCGGGTCTCTCTCCCTCACTACATTTACTTAACACAAGTAGGCCTGGAATTCTGAAGTTTCCCTGGCAACCTTGGATGTCCCCGCTGGAATTCTGAATTCGATTCCTGATCAGCGCTTTCCAGCGGGGAGACCCTGGTCACCTCATCCACCTGCCCCACTCACCGTGCAATTGGAGACACTGAGGCCCCGGGAGGCAGAGAGCCATTGCTGGTTTGGAGGGAAGGACCAGTCACGGTTTCTGTCTGACTTAACGCCCCTGCTGCCCCCACCTCAGATCCAGGGGTTCAGACCCACAGGTTCCCTCAGCGACTCTCAGTACTTTGGGTCTAGGGAGGGCCAGGCCTCTGGGCTCGTAGGACTGTTCTCTGGCTCCCCTCATGGCCCTGCTTGGATGAACTCTCTGGGTCCGGCATGACTGCAGAGGGCAGACAGGGGAAGGCAGAGATGTGGAGCCCCTGGGAGCTGCCTGCCCAGGCTCGGCTTCCAAGCCGGCAGGGTGGGTGGCAAGGACCTGCTCACACTCTGGTCCAGCAGAGGCAGCTCTGGCCAACCCGGTGCCGACGCCTTACAGGGCGGGTCACGGGGGCAGGACCTGGAGGACCCTGTGTGCCTGAGGGGATGGTGATGGGCCGGCCACCAGGACATGGCAGACAGTTCTCGAAACAGCAGGCTTTGC
>NW_011899628.1:0-5487 GCF_000151845.1 Pteropus vampyrus | reverse complement strand
ACAAGTGGGGGCAAAATAGCTCCTCATTCTCCTCATGGACATGGTGGCGGGTTTGTAAGTCTGGCCTTGGATGGCGGAAACGGGGGTACAAATACTTGAGTTCGCGGCAGGAGGGGGGAGAACCGGGTCACAAGGCTCTCGGCCTCTCCCCCGGGGTCTCTTCACTTGTGAAGTATCCCAGTTGGAAACGGTAAAAATAAAAAGCCGTTACTGTGTTTAAGTTTTTCACTTGGGTTAATTTGAAATCTCTTGGGGCTTTTATTGAGTTCGTCACCGTCTGTGTCTGGCCTAAACAGGCCGATGGCACGCACGCTGAGCCGTGAGCCCTGGGCCCTTTCAGCCCTGCGCCCTGGACACTGGCACATGTGCTGGTTTGGATATCACCACTGAGCCAGACTGGAGCTTTTGCTTTTTTTTTTTAACCGGAGACACCAAATGATCCCACGGAAGAGCACCGTAGATGCTGACGTGTGGGATCTTCTAGTGAAACAGCCTGCCCCTGGTCTCCCAGCCCCTTCCGTGCACACAGAGCTGCCAGCCAGCTCCTGAGTGCCCAGCTCTTAAATATGAATGAACAGCCTCCAGAGTGAAAGGGACCAAAGTAAACAAGGAAAGGGCACAGCACCAGTGAAAGAGCAGGAGAAAACTCTAAAGAAACACTTGTAATTCCTTAGGGAACTCAGAATAGACATCGTATCCAGAAAGAAAGGGGGATGCAGCCTGTGGTTAGAGAAAAGGGGGCGAAGAAGACAATGAATATAAGAAAGTATGAAATTAAAACTCCTGTGAGAAGGTTCGGAGTAGAGGAAACCTCTCAAAGTAGGTCAGAAAGACAAGAAAGTAGGAAATGAGTAAAAGGCCCGACGAGGGTTAATCCTCAAGACCCAGCATCCAACTGACAGGCGTTTCAGAAAGAGAACAGAGCAGCGGAGGAGGACGCGGGGAAGCAGCTGGGCCGCCGGTGTCTCAGGCTCGAGGATCCACGTCCCCAGGTCAAAAGACTTCCGAGCGCCCGGCACGGTAGGGGGAAGGGCCCACCCAAGGCGTCCCATGAAACGCCAAGGTCTTGAACGCCTCCCGAACGCACACGGCGCATTGAGAACCACAGTGGAATTCTCTGCAGAAACACTGGAAACTAAGACTGGAGCCGTGATGCCAAACCCCTGGGCAGCATCATTCTACCCTGAGCTACACCCAGCCAGCTGAGCACCAGAGAGACTGTCAGACGTGTAAGGCCCGAAAAGTTTAGCTCCCACGCGTCATTTCTCTGCAACTCCTAAAGGATGCGCTTTGGCAAAATGAGGAGGGAAGCCCAGAAAGGAACTGTGCGAGTCAGGAAACGGGCTCCAGGCTGGAGGGAGCGGGGCGGGCCCCAGGAGGAGGCTCGGAAGCCCCAGCAGGGCGCCTGAGCAGGAGGCCCGGAGAGCAGTCGCCCCAGACGCCAACTGGGGACGCCGAGGCAGGAGGCCAGGTCTGTCCCCCACCCTAGGCACCTGGCTGTGTTATCTTCATTCAGCTGATCTCAGCTGAAAAATGGGGGTGATGATGCCATACCTGGCTATGTGTGCAGAATACAGCCAGTTGCTTCACACATCTTAGCTCGCTTAATCCTCTACTCCCGTGGGTGAGTCAGTGTTATCCCCACTTTACAGATGAGGTAACTGAGTCTCTGGGGGGTTTAAAGAGCTAATCTCTCTGGAGGGTGGCTGCATCCTTGCCAGCCTTTGGATGTGCCTCTCCAGGTGTAGAGGGGCCCTCCTGCAGCTCCGCACTGGAATCCTGAACCATCAGGCTTGCACTCACTCACCGTGCACAGCTGCACAGTGCAAGAAAAGCAGCCCCTTTTCTTGATTTTCTGCAAAACCGAAGCAAGGTGAGGCCTGGGCAGTGTGACGGCACATGCCTGCCACCCCACAGCTTTGCCACTGGGTTCACTCCCGAAGTCCCTGCCTGCCTGCTTGCTCTGCCTCCCCCTGCAGCGTGTGAGTTGTCAGTGGCCACCATTCAGCGAGCACCCAGAGCTGCGGGCACTGGGCTCGACAGCGAGGGTGTTCGCGCTCCTGCTAGCTCATCCAGCCCCCTCTTGCATGACCTTCATCTTACCAGGTCCTTAGCTAACGAGGGACAGAGTGGGGAGTCAGATCTAGGTCTTAAACTCCACACCCATGCTCTTTTTGCTGTGGTATTTAAACTTTTTTGGGAGGGGGTGACGGTGGGGAGACTGAACAGAAGGGAAGGCAATTCGGGAAAGGCACAGCGGGGAGAGAGTTGCAGCCTGGGTGGCTGGGCGGCCACAGGTCAGCCCGATGGCCCCAGCGCCTCCTCGTAAACCGAGGATGCGGAAACCTGGCCTGTCCCACGGGGCCAGCACTTAGAAAAAAGCCATAGTGGGATGGGTGATTTGTGAGTTAAAAACCCAGCCCCCGGGTGACATGTTAGTGTCATCGTGAGAAGTAACTTCCTAAGGGCCAGGTGCACGGCTTCAGTTTCAGCTTTGACTTTATGGAGTTAGATTGTCGATCCTGTTTCCCGGCAAAGATAAAAAGAGAGAAAGTCTCTTATTTGTGCCCACATTGGCTTTGACCAGGCCTGGTTCTCCAGGCCAGTGTTGGCATTCAGGCCGTACGGCCGTCAACGCCAAGTGGCCGCTTGTAAGACGCCGTTGCTGAGTGAGCCGATGATAGGAGAAGTCTCCTTTTTTGGTGTTTTGTATACCATTCTTATTCCTGTTTTTGGTCACATCTGTCCTATCTTTTATTTTTGAAGCCTTGCTTTTCCCCAGACATTTAAAAAACCTTTTGGTTCCGTATGGCTAAGATTCTCGATTCTGCTTCTCGTCCAGGAAGAATACTACCACCTACCTGTTGTGTGGTGTGAAAGATGTTTGTAAAGCAGTTGAAACGTCTCCGAAGAAAGACCAACTTAATATAAAGTGAGATTTTGTTACTAAGGGGTGAGATCCTCCCCTTCAGGAAGTCTGTGAATTTTCTCTGCGGTTATGCGGGATAAAGCGGGGAACGAGGCAGCTCCAAAAACGTAACACGTGTGAAGTTAAACCGGCCACAGAGTCAGCCTGGTTCCTCGGGTTCCTTTCCTCTTGCCAGATGGAGATGAGCTTCCTGGAAGAATTTTCCCAGGGCACGGCAGTGCTGAGAAGTGGCTTTTTAATGAACGGCCACATTAAAGAAGGACGCGTTTCCGAAAGGTCGGGTACAGATATGGAGTCTCTGGCTCTGAGTAAAACGTGTGCTCTCAGTCGACAGAGCCTGTTCTAGGTGACTTGGGCCAGTGGGTGCCGAGGCAGGATGGGCGTCCACTGCGATCTGCGAGCAGCCCCAGGGCTGAGGAATTTCACTTCACTCGTGTTGAAAGAGGAACTTGAACGTTCCACCATCCTACATGCACATAAGTCATGCACAGTTTTTTAAGACAAATGATCGGAGGTAGAAGACACTGTTGCCTCGGAGTAAGGAGCTAGGAAGGTTCTGTTCTGCTGGGGCGAGTGGGGCTTGTGGCCTTGACCGTATTCTGAGCGCAGAGCCTGGCAGGGGGCACTGCCACGTGCCGCACTGGTCGACGGCAGCAGCGGCCGTCTTGGTCCGAGCTGATTCTCCACACTGATAGAGCTTATCTCATGGCTTAATATCGAGACCTTTCTACCACCTGTCTTCACTCTCGGCGCGTCCACGAACGTTCGTTATCTTCTTTTATTGAAAATGTATTACTTTTTTTTTTTAATTAAACTAGGCACTGGTCATAATTTCATCTTTTGGGGAGGAAGACTTGCCACGCTTTTGGGCATAAATTAATGAACCGTGCTGAAATCTAGAGACACCCCGGTGGTGTGTACGTGGTTATGGGACTGTCTGCCCCTCGTTTGGTGGCAGACGGTCTCCCTCTGCATTTCCGATATCTGCTTTTTATATTCTGACACTTTTCCTTACCAGTTGACATTTTTTTTTTTTTTTTGCTGCTGTCGGCGCCTGTCTCCAGCACCCTGAGCTGGAGAACAAGATGACTTGGCTTGTTGGACTTGTGTGCAAAGTAAGA
Source organism: Pteropus vampyrus (assembly GCF_000151845.1). Taxonomy (NCBI): domain Eukaryota; kingdom Metazoa; phylum Chordata; class Mammalia; order Chiroptera; family Pteropodidae; genus Pteropus; species Pteropus vampyrus. The sequence goes on along the minus strand of NW_011899628.1, from coordinate 1,437 downwards.
TTCTGGTGAGGAGGGCTGAGGGCTGGGCTTCTCTAGGGCAGGGGTCCCCGACCCCCGGCTGAGGGAGCGAAATGTCCTCTGTGTCTGCAGCCGCTCCCCAGCACTAGCGTCACCGCCTCAGCTCCACTCAGATCATCATCAGGCATTAGATTGTCATCGGAGCACCGGTCCCTGCTGCCACGAAGCCTGGGGACCGCCGCTCCAGGGAGCTAGAACTCACGGATGGGCCTGCTGACGGCTACTTGGGGCACCTAGAAACCTCTGCCACCGATACTTTACTTCGGTCTAATATGTGGTTGGAAACTCTTTGTCTTAGATTCACAAGACTTCGACACCGTAAGCCTCCTCCTACCCTCACAAACCCTTGACTGAAATGAAAGCACATCTTGTGTTTGACCAAATTAGAGGCGATGAGGCCAGTGTCAGAGCCCCGTGTTCCGTGGCAGCACAGCCATATGGTGTGTGTGAAATGTGTTTTGATACTATTTCTTTTTTTTTAAAAGGCGAGGGAGGCAGTGCCACCTCATTGTAACCCACGTGGCACACTGATTTCCGGAGGTTAGAAAGAGTGGGAAAAGCCATAGGGGGAGAGGACAGGGTGGGACAGGCCCTGGGTCGGGAGGAGGGCTGCCCAGAAGGGTGGCCGATGGCCTGCTGGGCCACGCCCTGGTGCTAGCTGGGGTAGTGAGTGCCGCCAGCTCCCTTCTGGCCAGGGGCACCCAGCCCCTTCTGTGAGAATGAACTTCGTGCTGATGGTCACTGTGCAAATGCTGTGAGCCCTGAGGGTGTGGCCCAGGGCGGGGCAGTGACTTCCTCCCTGCCTGGGGTCCTGGGTCCCTGGGGAGGAGATGGGGCAGGGAGTCCTGTGGCTGTGAAGAGGTGTCTTCAGGTCCCTGGCACACAGCTGGATGGCCACCACGTGTCCTGCACGTATCTTGAACACCCGTTGAGTGCGTGGGGGGCCTGCTGTTTTAAGATAACTGTTTGCAAGTTTGGTTTTTCATTTGTCATCCTGTATCTTCTCAGTGGCTGGCTATTAACAGGACAACCCCCACGATGCAGGGGACCTCGGCTTTTAAAAACGTCTTGCCAAACCTGAGAGATACTGTGTGGACAGGCCGGAGTCGAGGATGTGGTGGAGGGCGGAGGGCCAGCTGCACCCCAGCAGCAGAGGAGAAGCCCCAAGGACAGACAGGCTCCGGGGGTCAGGGCGCCGCGGTGACTTTTCCCCAGCTCTGCCGTCAAGGCGGAAGACAGGGTGCAGGAGCGGGAGCAGGGCCGCCAGGTGAAGGAGGAGGGCCAGCAGGTGTTCCCTATTCCAGGAGAGGTTGGTAACAGAAAGTGGAAAAAGGGAGGGATTTTAGGATCCCAGAGAGACTCGAGCCTATTTCCAGGCGCCAGGGGCAGGATCCGTGGCTGGGCTGTGAGCTTAGAGGG
>NW_011899627.1:3709-4487 GCF_000151845.1 Pteropus vampyrus | reverse complement strand
GTTTTCCTCACATCACCCTGTTTATGCCTCTTTTCTACCACTTATAACACTGAATGTAAAGATCTTGAAACTGGAAAGCCACCTGCAAAAGAATGAATCTAGACTGTTGTCTATCACCATACACCAAAATTAACTAAAAATGGATTAAGGACCTGAATATAAGACCGGAATCAATAAAATGCATAGAAGAAAACATAAGAACTAAACTCAAAGACCTGGGACTTAAAGAGGATTTTATGAATTTGACCTCAAAGGCAAGGCAAGTAAAAGCAAAAATAAATAAATGGGCCTACATCAAACTAAAAAGCTTTTGCTCAGCAAAAGAAACCATCAACAAGGTAAAGAGACAACCATCTAAATGGGAAAATATATTTGCAAGCAACACCTCCGATAAGCACCCACCTAATATCCAAAATATACAAAGAACTCATGACTCAATAACAACAATAAAAAAAAAAAATGATTCAATCAAAAAACGGACATAGGACCTGAACAGACACTTCTCCCCAGAGGAATTCAAATGGCCAACAAATGTATGAAAAGATGCTCAGCATCGCTAGCTATTAGGGAAATGCAAATCAAAACCACAATGAGATACCATCTCACACTCGTTAGAATGTGACAAGCAATAACGAATGTTGGAGAGGATGTGGAGAAATAGGAACCCTCATACACTGCTGGTAGGACTGCAAATTGATACAGCCACTATGGGTATTTACCCCAAAGACTTGAAAATTCATAGCTATAAAGATATTTGCACACCAATGTTCATAGCAGC
>NW_011899627.1:0-1569 GCF_000151845.1 Pteropus vampyrus | reverse complement strand
TGAGGGTTCCAGAGTTTGATACCCCTGGACTTAAATTCCAGCTCTGCCACATTATATCTGTGTGAACTTGGCAAGTCACTTAGTCTTTTTTGAGATTTTGTTACCTCTTTTATAAATGACTCACTCTCTCACTGTATACTACTCTCTTCTCCAATGTCATCTCCTCAGAGAGGTCCTCCCAGACCACTCTGTCTAAAATGGTACTTTCTGTTACTCTCCATCTCCTTGTCTAAACTTACATTCTTCCTAGCATTTATTACTGTCAATATTCTGTTAGATTATATGTTTATTGTCCTCCATTACCATGGAAGCGCCAAGAAAGCAAGGTCTTTGTCTCACTCACTCTAGAAAAGTTACCAGCACATTAATTAGGAACCCAATAAATATTTGCTAATTGCATGAATGGGAAGAGTGACTGTATCTGTCATCAAATTGCTACGAGGATTAAATAAGGCACAAAAAGTGTTTAGCATATTGCTTAGCATTTTAGAAGCTCACAATGAGTGATAGCTAGTAGTTCTAATGATACTAATAATAGACGTTCCATCCCAAGTCATTTTTTAAAAATTCAGTAGTAAAAATATGACTTTATGTAGTCTTATTTTACATTCTTTAATGAATAACCCAGCTTCTCCCAAGAAAGTATTTGAGGTAGCTTACGAAAATATGCAATACCAGCTGTGCCAACAAAACATACCACTCTGGAATATTTTTACAGTTATTGATAAAATGTTAATGTATTTCATTTACTTATTCACATATTTCATGGCAAACACCATTAACAATCTCATTCTTCTCATATACAATACTTAATGAGACTAGTGATCCAACTTTAGAGAAAGAATCCTGCAGCCATCTCTAACTAAATTACATGCAGTGGTCTGGTCTCAGCCCCACTGATGCACGCATCTTTGCTGAGCTGTACCCGTGTATCGTCCTCTGTCCTGCAGGTTTGGCATTTCTATCTGTGGAAAACAACTCTTGTAAAATATAATGTGTGTGTGAACTAGTGTTCTGGAATCAACTTTCCCATAATGACAGTATTTAATTTAGTACTTACTCAATGTATTTAATGACTCTCGAATATCGTATATTGTAGAGCTGTTTTCTCTTTTTATTTTTTTCTCTTTCATTTTATTTACAGCTTGTAGGTTTTTATGTCCAGTATTCCTATATGGTTAGTCCTATAGTTTCATTGTTTTCTCATTTCAATCATTCTTCTCATTCTGAAGTGGCCTCTGTCTATGTATCTCTGCTTTATTATTGCATTTGTAATGCTTATAAGGTTCCCAGTGTCCTTAGTCATGATTTAGTTCTTTTTACACTTCTTAAATTACTTGATTCAGCAAGTATATACTCAAAAATTAAATTAATAAAGGCCCAGATAGGAGTTTTATTTAATTGAGAAATATGTTTACTTTTTGTAAGCAATTTTTGTTCCCGCTATTAAACCCAAAATAAGTGACATGTTTAACATTACATGTTGTAGAAATTCTAAGCTTAACCCAAAAAGATTAGCTTTATAAATCCTCAAAACTTTGTATTATTGGTAAGTGATCATAATCTGAT
>NW_011899626.1:3915-4286 GCF_000151845.1 Pteropus vampyrus | reverse complement strand
TAAGAAAATGTCCTGTAGAGGTAATTTTTTTCCTCAATTCTTCATGGAGAGTAGCTGCCAATTTTTAAGTCTATTTGACAATAAACAACAATCAAGTGACCAGCTGGCCCCGTTTACAAGTTGTCCCCTTTGATGTCTCTGAGCAACACAAGTGACTGATGCCCACTAACATCTCTATGCTGACATATGTAAGAGCACCTGGACTGGGACTTCCCCAGGTAGAAAAGAACCCATACAGTGACTCTCGCCCTTTATGTCCCTGGGCTCCCTGACCCTGATGAAAGCTGCTAATCCTTTCCCAGAAAACAGCATACATGTGAGTTTCCATTCGATTTCAGGGGACTCAGAAACCCGCGGAGGCCCATGGGTTT
>NW_011899626.1:0-1510 GCF_000151845.1 Pteropus vampyrus | reverse complement strand
TCATTATTATTAAATATATCTCAGTAGTAATACACAAGAATCGTTAGAATTTCTCTATAAAACACGGGCTAAATTATGGTAGAAATAAGCTGTCACGCTTATCTAAAACATTCTCTGACAAAGTCAGAAAAACAGGAAAACGTATGGCGGGCTCCAGTCTAGCCGGAGACCGTCCGAGGTTGAATTATACACGTACGCACATAATGAGTATCCTAACTCATTCAGGCCTTAGGTTACCGCCAAATCGACCGTCAAAACAACAGACACCTCCCACAGGAAAGAATCACTACAGAACATTGAGATTTAAAGAGGACTTAGGAATGATCTGGTCCAGGGGCTTTTAACTATCTTTGTGGCCCCCAGAGAGCAGCAGAGCCCAGTACGCACACTCACATGTACACAAAATATCTGAGACAAAACTTCCCAAATCGACATTTACCCTTACTGTGTACAACGCACTCTAGTTTAAAAAAACTGATGATGTTGGTCACTAAACTGATTTCTTGAACCACTGCCGACAGGTTTAGAAAACAGGGAAGGCACTGAGATTCAGAGACATCAGGTGATTTACATGAGAGTTCTCCTTTAGTTAGTAGGAGGGCTGAGACAGAAACTTGGTATCATCCTACTGTATCACATTAAAGCGAACAGCGGTTACTGATGTACATTCCTAGAGAGCGAGCTTCTGGCCAACCTTAACGTATGTGGAAAAACGATTCAGGTATCGGACCTATTTCACACTGGCACAGGCCAAGACTTTTAGGCCCACTTCAAGACCACTTAAGTGAAAACCCAAGGTCCATCAGGGACCTTGAACTGACCTGAATGGGAGAGCCCGTGGAGTTTGTGCCTAAGCTGGCAACTGAGGAGGCTGAACTGGATGCACGAAGTAGGATCAGAGGCAGGTTTCTGGCGTGAAGCCGAAAACATTCTTCTCACTCTATCCAAGGAGTAACCCGAGCATGTGACCTTTTTGTAATTAACAGCATTTACGCACTGCAACTCCCGGATTTCACCGGGCTAGGGCAGTAGGGGAAGATATGGCTTGGGTGCCACCCTGCCCCTCAAAGAGCCGCAAATCTAACCTGGGGGTGGGGGCTGGCTTCATTGATGAGGTAAGACTCGAGTTCCGCTCAGAGTTTGAGGAGGCAGAATTCGGAACGGAGCGTGCGGCATCGGTGAGCACTCTGGCCGGACTGCGACAGAGGGTTCGTGCTGAGTGGTTGCTGGGGTGCAGGGAAAGGCTGGCTGAGAGCGTGGGGTCAGAGTCGGAAGGTGGTGAGTGAGGAAGAAAAGTAAAAACGAAGAGACCAGAGACTAACTGGTTAACTTTGGTAGCTGACAAATGTTAATTAAATATATTGGAGAAACTGATTCCCATTAGTTGCCATCACTTTCCACATTACAAAAATGTGATGTTAGTTTAGCATCAGCAGCTTAATGCCTATAAATATTCCTTTAATATTTTACCTTCCTCAAATATTTAATTTTTGATTATAATTTGCTTAAC
>NW_011899625.1:3452-5546 GCF_000151845.1 Pteropus vampyrus | reverse complement strand
GAGGCTCGGTCATTCCTCAAAATCTTCACCTACACATTCGGAGTCTGAAAACTCTCCTTGTAGGTGAGTCGCTCATTACAAATTCTAATTACAAATCATGTGTGGAATGTGACTCTATATGCCTTCTAACCTGGAATAGTAAAAAGGTCTTAATTTATTCATTGATTCATTTATTTCATGGGCTTTTACAAAAATACATGGGGCAGAAAAACATGGTCTGTGCTCTCCAGAAGCAGCACCCACATAACTGTGGGACCTGACACAGGAGTGGTACAGAATACACATATGTGGGCAGTTGGCTTTTCTTCTTTCCTCTCCTTCCTTGGAGCGGCTACTTTCTCTGCTTCAGGGAAATGTAACTCAGGGCTGAGGGGATGGTGTCTTCTTTGCATAATAAAGTGCAAGAGATAAGCTGATTGCTTGGATCCTTTACCTGTTGGTGAGACCAGGACAAGAACTGCTTCTCTATCTTTTGATTCTACTCTAAGCTGCCCCTCCTCACCCTCAGTCCATCGTGTTCCTCCCATCCAGTGGTGAAAATCGAGATTGCAGAGAGTGACAGTGAACCCTTCCTGAGGCTGCATCTAAGGGTAGTCAGGGTGAGGGCCATGAAGAGGTTTAAAGGACTGAGGGACTGTGGAGGTATCAGAGGAGGGGGTCTGGAGTAGGGGTGGCTACTGGAATGCAGGCTGAACCCCACCACCCCCAAAGCGGCCTCTCCCATAAACCTACCACTTATTGAACAAAATAGATTTTCTCACCTGAATCCCAGGTAAAGGACTGATTGATTGTTCTCTGGGATTTTGTGTATTTGCTTGCTTGTTTGTTTTATTTATGGACTGTATTACCTCTCTCCCACCATAATAATGGTTAGTGCTAGGGTTACAAAGGCCATAGAATTTCAGAGAAAGGTCAGGTTCCTATCAATAACCAGAGATATCTTCAGGAAGCTGAAATGTTGAGAGTCACTAGAATTTCATAGACTGTAGACTTTTTAATTGGAAGAATCTTTGGAGAGACTTCACTCCACTCCCTAAATTTTTAATGAGATTATTGTGCCTTGAATAATAGTGACAGAATGGTGTCGGGGATGGTGTGGGGCAGAGGGACCCTTCTAAGTAAGGCCATAGAGGAGGGAAGATCTAAGAGCCACAGGAGGGTGGAGAGAAGATCAATTGCTGGATATTCAGATTTGTTTTAACCTTGAGCAAAGGTGAATTATTTTAACAGGAGAAACTGAAAAATTAATATGAACAAGATATAAAACATTTAAATATGGCTCATGTTAGAAAAAAATACATGAGCTCAGGGAAGTTCTTTGAGGGCTAAAGACAGAAGAGAAGCATTACAATTTACTTGGAAATGAAGCTTTTCCAGTATAAACTTAGAAAACAAAAGGATAATGCTTCTTTTTTTCCTTTTCCCCTCTTCCCAATCTCTCTCTTTTCCCCTCCTCTTCATTCCTTTCTCCTGTATTATCACTGAGCGGGAATCCAAGCTGAGTGACACAGAGCTTTCTTCAATTGCTGTGTCCCTAGTGATCAGGAGGATGCTATCCAGGGAGTTTATGAATTTACTTGCTGTGTGTGGGGGTAGCTGCACCAGGTAGAGATTGGGAGGGTAGGACATAGGGCATTCGCCTCTATTTTGCAGTCTCCCCAACCCTCACGAACAGACATCAGGATTAAGCGCTGCCTCTGTTAGAGAGAAACAAAAATCCATTCATAAAAAGGGACAATTCAAATTTTGAATTTCATAAGGAAATGATTAAAAGTGTGAATATCATTAATAGAATACATCTCGTTGTTCATGAAAAATCTACAGAAATAGACTGTCATAGTGAAAGCACTGTAATTTTATTTTGGAACTTCTGCCTCCTGTTTTCGTATAATTTCGAAGCAAATATCTAAAATTAAAAATTGATCAGCTTTGTCCCACTAATCCTACCATTAAATCTTCTCAATGTTATTACTTTTATTATTGTCAGCATAATAATTGAGGAATGAATCAAAAAGAACCCAAACTCTAGAGTTTGCTCTCAAAGCATTTTCAAGCTCTAGAATGGGTGTTGGAAAATTTAATCCCTAGGAACAA
>NW_011899625.1:0-302 GCF_000151845.1 Pteropus vampyrus | reverse complement strand
TAAATATGGTCAAGGTAAAGAACATCTCTGTCTGGTCTAGAAAACTGACAGAGCAGGCAGGGCAGGTCGAGCTTTTTTCCCTTCTGCACGCAGATCATATTTTTCCAAATTGTGTTTGACTATATTTTTCGTACCCTGTTATTTATTATTTTGATTGTTCAGAGGAAATACTTACCTTCAAAGTGACATCCTGGGGCAGTGGTTTATAATATCCTTTATTAAGCTTTGCTGTGTCTATTCACATTGTTCTAATTCTTATTTTTAGAGAGGGGATTTTAAGAAGGTCAGTGCAGTATATTTGT
>NW_011899624.1:2248-3478 GCF_000151845.1 Pteropus vampyrus | reverse complement strand
TAATAAATGGGAGCTCGCCCTATGAGGGGAAATGCTACAGTTGTGCCCATTTCACAGATGAGGGAAACTGAGGCTCAGAGAGGCAAAATGACTTGCCCACATTCACACAGCCAAAAGGGACTGAGTGAGGACTGCAACCCAGGTCTCCCCAGCCTGCTGTCCCTCCCCATCTCTGGAGCCCTCATCCCAGTCTGGTTTTGTAGTTGTAACTTTATACTTCCGCTCTTAGACTCTTAGAAACTGGACGGTATAGAGCAGCTCCCTTCCTCAGCATGGGTTCTATTTTCCTCAAAACATATCATCTGTAATCCACCGTATCTCTCGGTCCTTATCCGATAAGGTGGGTGCTGACAGAGGGGCATGAAGTTGGGGTGAGGGGAATAAAAGGGAGGAGGCAGCAGGAAAGCTCCGGGAAAAGGGAATGCCAGACTTGGGTCTGAAAAAGCAATTCGAGCACATATAAATAAAGTCCAAAAGAAATTTTTTTAAAAATTCAAATAAATCAGAATAAAATCCAAATGCTCTAAAAAGATGTACAATGAAAATTCAGATTTCCCTCCTGTCCCTACTGAGGGGACTCATGGCTAACAGTTTCTCACGGATCCTTCCAGAAGTTTTCTGTGTGTGTACACACATATATTCTTTCCCTCACCCTCTCTCTCCCTTGCACTTTGCTCTTGCACCTGACTGCAGTATTCTGAGTTGAGGCTTCTGCAGGTCCCAGGTGGGCCCTTCACCTGTGCTCTGAAAACTTGGCTCCTCCCTGACATGTGCTCCCAGTGTAAGCTGCCTAGAGGTGAGTCCCTCGGTGACCTCCAGGCCCATCCTAACCTCAGAGCTAGGAAGAAAAGTCACTTCAGATGGAGGGAAATGCTCAAGCCCTTAGCTGCCTTGTGAGAAACTCTCCACCTGGGGGGAGGAGGGCTGAGAGAGGAGCCAGGCAGAGCCAAGTTCACAGGATTAGATTTGGCAGGAAGGTCTGTTCAAGGGCTTCCCACCTGAACAGCTGGAGGTGCTGCAGCCGGGATCCCTCAATCCTGGCTTCTCTCAAGGGGAAGTTCAGATTCCTTGGCCCCTTCCCATGCTCCCTAGTCAGGAGCTGCAGGGCTCAGGGCCCTAGAATCTGCCTGTTTACAAACTCCCCTGGGATCCTGATGCTCTGGCAGGTCCCTGTATCCTTTTTAGGTTCCCAGACCCTTTTGAAAAGTAACTTAAGGGACATCGATTTTT
>NW_011899624.1:0-333 GCF_000151845.1 Pteropus vampyrus | reverse complement strand
CCGTGGCGGGCGGGTGACCCGCCCCCCGCGAGTAGTGACCCGGCGCCCCAGCCGCGCTGCACTCGGGCTCCTGCGCCACCGTTCGCTCACCTGCGCCCGCTGCCGCCCCTCGGTGCGCGCAGGGCCCGCCCGCGGCTTAGCGTCCAGCCCAGAGCCGAGACCCGCTGCCCGCCCGCCTGCGCACCCCGAGCGCCACCATGAACTCGCTATTCAAGAAGAGAAACAAAGGCAAATACAGCCCCGCGGTGCAGACCCGGAGGTGAGGAGGCGCCCGCACGCCGCGCCCAGAAGCCCGGGCGAAACCCGCGCGCTGGGGGGCGCACTGGGCCGGGA
>NW_011899623.1:5360-6668 GCF_000151845.1 Pteropus vampyrus | reverse complement strand
TTCCAGAACTCTCAGAAATTAAAGTAGGAAAGAATGGGAAGAAGGGACAGTGCAGTACCTGCTGACAGCTATGACAAAGGCCCCGGAACTCCGAGCGCCCCCACCCTGAAAATGACCACGGACGGTGGAGGAGCTGTGTGCGTTTCTCTGCCAAGCCACAGACCGCATTCCCACGGGAGCCCGCTCGGTGCGGGGTGGAGACAGCTGTTCCTCTCAGCAGATGTTCTCGCACGAAGCCGGGGCGCTGCCCCCCAGCCCTATCCCCATGACTCACTGGAGTTCGGCCAGTTCACCCGTTGGGCCCGAGCAGCCTGCTGAGCCCGGTGTGTGGCTGAGGGCAGATCGGGTAACCAGTCGGGGCCTCTACGGCCCCATCTGCAAAATGGGGCATCTGGTCGCTCAGCCGGCACCTTCCTTCTGTGAGGGCAGAGGCTGTCTCTGTCCCTGCTGACCCCCCGAGGCCTAGTGCAGTGCTGGCCTTCAGTCTTGGCGTTTATTAAGCACCTACTGTGTGACAGGCAATGTGCAAGGAGCTGGGACTACTGAAATAGACACAGGAGTACCCCAAGAAGCTGACGGAGGGAGCAAAGGAGGCCCCTGTGGTATTAGGACTGTGATAGTGACATGCTCAGGAGGAGGCTGTAGGACTGCGAAGCTGCCCCACCCCTGCACTCACTGTCTGTGCTGAATCAACAGGGCCAGGAAGAGCCTCGGTGTTCAGCGGAGTCATCACAACGAAAGACGCCCAGGCCATCCCATGCCACTTCAGGTCCTAGCCAGGCCCCCCTGCCAGAAACCAGCCTGTCCTGGAGGGTCTCCTGTGTTGGCAGGGCCCAAAGACTGCCTCTAATGTCACACATCCTTTACCGTGAGCCTCGCCTCCCAGGAGGGTCTCAGTGAGCAGACGCAGCCAAGCGCCCACCCCGCTACCCGCCAGGGTCTGATGTCCCCTCGCAGGCCCTGCAGTCATCTGCAGTCTTCACTGGATGAAAATTCAAGGGGACAAAGAGAAAATGTCAAGCCCACGGTCCAGGTGGGGTCTCACACCCGGGGGTGTGGGGCCAGGATGTCCAGAGTATAACACTTAAATCCCTCTGAGTCCAGGGTCTGATGTCCCCTCGCAGGCCCTGCAGTCATCTGCAGTCTTCACTGGATGAAAATTCAAGGGGACAAAGAGAAAATGTCATGCCCACGGTCCAGGTGGGGTCTCACACCCGGGGGTGTGGGGCCAGGATGTCCAGAGTATAACACTTAAATCCCTCTGAGTCCACGATCCCTCAGGGCAAAAGGAAGGGGCAGCACCCGCCG
>NW_011899623.1:0-1025 GCF_000151845.1 Pteropus vampyrus | reverse complement strand
CTGCCACCATCCTTTTCAGCCTAGAGTTAGTATCTGCTTCCCCCGGGGGTTCTTCCCAGCCGGAATGGAACTTTGTTAGTATCCGTGGATACTCAATGGACCCTTGGGGAATCAGTGGCTGGAAAAGTAACAAATGACAGGATTCCCTACAGAATCGCCAGGCTCCTGAGCCTAGTGTCCTTTTCTGTCTCTTTTGCCATAGTTTTCACACTAATCATTCAAAGAAGTGCCACAAGTCACTCGTGTTCGGCTGCTCAGTGGGTCCAGCTTTCCCAGGCCTGGCTCCTGGGGCCAGAGCAGAAGTGGATTTCATGAGGTTTCCGCAGGAAGAAGGGACCTGAGGGCCCGGTCCAGACCCAGGAGGAACCAAAAGCCTCCTCTGCCGCTTCTCATGCAAGAAAACCAAGGGGCAGGTGAAACCTGTGCAGACGGCCACGTGCTGACCACTTCCTCCCTGAGCATGCCTCCAGGCCCGTGCTGGCACGTGTACCCACATCTCCTCCCAGGCCCCAGCTCAGCCAGAGCCGCTGCACAGCCTGCTCCGGGGGAGCCTGGCTCCACAGTTCACTCTAATTTAGTCTCGAAGCTCAAAGAGAGAGAGAGACTAAATAGTTACCTGGCTGTCACCAAGTATATCCAAGAAACGCAGAAGACAGGAAGAACCAGCCTACAAACATTCAAACGGAAGGAGGTGATGGTAGATCCCTGGTCACCTTAATAAGGGGTTGCAGAAGCTGTTGACCTCAGAAACCAGCCCAGTGCCTGGCTCTAAAGTCAGTCTGCCTGGCTCCTGAAGCCCGGTGTAAAGCGAGTCTCAGAGAAGTGCCAGATTGGTTACATTCCTTTAGGTCTAGTAGACAAAAGAGGAGAGGGAACTTTCACTACCCACCTGGAGATCCCTCCCTCTTTCCCCTTCTTGCTCCTGTTCCCTTTTCCTCTAATGAAAGAGTCGTTCCACTCTATGGACGTTACCTCAGCGAGGCAATCCGGGGGGACTGCGTGGAGATGGTGAATCAACTCACCGG
>NW_011899622.1:531-3484 GCF_000151845.1 Pteropus vampyrus | reverse complement strand
TGCAGGTGTTCCTATGGTTTTCTGTGACCTGGTGCCCAGGTGAGGTCTTCTCTGACTAGGTTTTCCAAGGACCCTGGATTACATTTTGATCTTTATCTCTTTTCCTTTCTCATCTGCTGGGATGGAGTAGAAGGAGACTGGGTTAAAAAAACTAAATTTTCTCCCCAAAGCAACTTTGACATTTTAAACAGTTTTGAAGATTTATGTTGCACCTTTGCCAGTCTAGCTAGTCACATGATCTGCAGAAATTAGATTTCTTTTTTCAATTCCTTAGACAATATGATACATTGCCACAGGAAAAAAATATCATTTGGAAGACCATGGAAAGTGTTTCCTAGAGTTTCAACAAACTTTTCTTCCTACCTTCATGCTATTTTTAATACGGAAAATAGAGCTAAGTTTGATCATCTAAATCACGCTTGATATTTTTCTCAAAGTGGAAATAGTTTTATTATTTCTAATTTTTTGAAGTGTGGCGGACACAATGTTGTTTATCTAACCCAAGGCCTTTCTCCCTAAGGAGACGGGACAAGGTCCCCGCATCTGGTCCCCACGTCTGCGTTCACAGCCCCCTCTTGCTGGAGGCTCTTCCTAAGGACATCTCCCAGCCTTATTGCTTTTCTACAGAATCTGCTGAATCTAGTTTTTCAAAACTCACAGAACCTCTTCACTGTGCCTCCCCGTCCTCGTAGACTCCCTCACTGCCAAACCCTTTCCTTTGTCCCCCACCTGTAGATGCCTGGGGCCCCAGACTTTCCTGTCAGCATCTCAGTTATAATAATTCCAAACCCTTTCCTTTGTCCCCCACCTGTAGATGCTGTAGCTGCTTCCTCTTTACCGTTCAGTTACAATTTTATACCTAGTTAACTGTCCTCTATATCAAATTGTCTCTGCTCAGCCTCCTGGTGTGGTTCCTGTCTCCTGAGTGGCCCCGCTGATACACCCATGCCAGGCTTTCTGGTCCTAAGTTCCAGCCTCGAGTGAGCTGCTTTACGTCATGGACCTGCATTTTCTGACAAAATGGTATCAGAACGCCCATCGGCCCAGACTGGTTTTTCAGGTGCAGCCCAGCGGTCCTCTCTTCCAGAAGCTTCTTGCATCCTCCAGGCTGGTTGGTGTCCTCTGAATCACGATCGCACGGCTTCCTTTTCCCTTTCATTCATTCCGCAAGTCTTAGCTGAGCACTATTACGAACTGAGTCGTGTCCCCCAAAACTCATAGGTTAAAGACTTAACTCCCCCGCACTAATGCGACTATATTTGGAGACAGGGCCATCCCGCAGGTAACGAAGCAAAAAGGCGGCTACCTGCAAGCCAGGAAGAGAGCTGCGCCAGTGATGGACCCCTGGGGGACCTCGCCCTCGCCTGGGGGACCTCGCCCTCGCACTTCCAGCCTCCAGAACCGCGAGAAAATAAATGTGCTGTTCAAGCCACTCAGTCCGTGTTATGTCGTTACGGCAGCCTGAGCAGACGAAGAGAAGCACCTACTACGTGCCAGACAGCCCTAGGTGCTGAGATACAGCAGTCATCAAAATAAAGCAAAGCGTCGGCCCTCGGGTGGCTTCCATTCTCAAGTCGGGAGAAATAAAATAAAGGAAAAAAACACCAGGAAATGGGTATTATGTCAGATTGTATTAAATTCAGGTGGGGAACACAGACCAGCATATAGGAGTAGGGAGCGATGGCACATAGTGTTTAGGTGGTCAGACAAGATGACAGTTTAGTAGAGACCGTAAGGCGAGATCAAGTGAGAAGAAGCAATAGTGGAATTATTGGGAGGACGGGCGCGCCCAGCAGAGGGACCAGCAGTGCTGGGCTGCGTGTGGGAACCACGCTTGCGGCAGCTGCAGCGTGAGTGGGGGGAGGGCGCTGGTCAGGGTGGAGAAGGGGACGCAGAGCGCGGGCCGTTGTAAGGACTCGGGCGCTTGTTCTGAATAAGAGGGGAAGCTTGTGTCAGTTAGGGCTCTCCAGAGAAACAGTGCGAGTGTGTGTGAGTGTGAGTGTGTGTGTGTGTGTGTGTGTAGCTTTAGTTCAAGGAACTGGTTTGTGCGATTCTGATTACAGGGCTGGCAAGTCCGAACCCAGCAGGGCAGAACGGAGCACCGGAACCTCAGGCAGCCGCTAACGCTGCGACCTCGAGGCGGAATCCTTCCTCTCCAGAAGCCCCAGTTTCTGTTCTTAAGGCTTCCGTCTGCCTGGATGAGGCTCGCCCGCGTAATCGACGGTAATAATCGCCTTTACTTAAAGACTGTTGATCGAGGATGTGCGCCACCCCACAACACTCCTTCGCAGCAGCACCTAGATTCGTGTTTGATTAAGTAACTGGGCGCTGGAGCCCGGCCAGGTCGACACATAAAACTCACCATCGCCAGGCCGTTCGACGGTTTTATGCAGATAACATCATCCCTGTTCACTAACCTGGTATAGTATCTGACTTACGTTCGAGAGACGTAATTTGACTGATTTTGAAAAGGATCCCTCGGCTTCTTCATGGAGACTGGTCACCAGGGGAACTGCTCCAGATGCCACTGCAGGCCCCAGGTGATGCCTCGGGGGATGGGGGCCTGGACCACAGCAGTGGCGCGAGGCTGCGGACTCATGGGCGCATGGTTCTCATTTGCAGGCGGAACCAGCAGATGCTGGTTATTTGTTCTTCCAGAAACAAATCCATTGTGTGTCGTGCCTGGCACACAGCAGGTGCACAGTCAATGTTTGCTGACAAGGGATGCATGAAAAGAAGAGTAGCTGAGAGCACTCTGCAAACTGTAAAGCACTGTCCACATGTTCTCTGTTATCACCCTTATTCCTTCTCCGCCCAGGCCCCCTCCTTGGGCTGAAGCACCATTTGGGGAACCCCCCGCTGCAGCTCAAACCCCAAATCCTGTTCCATTGGATCAGAGCTTGCCCCGCCCTCATTCCACACGTCTCTCTGCCTTCCCCCACCCAGCTGTGAG
>NW_011899622.1:0-449 GCF_000151845.1 Pteropus vampyrus | reverse complement strand
TTTTGTGGCATGTACAATGCTCCATTTCCGATCTCCTGGGATGGCTAGTGGATTCTCCCTTTTCTGATAATACCAGCTATGCTAGTGATCACGTTCCCCTTTTCACTTCATCTGCCAGGTAGCTCAGTGTCAACAAGCGCTTATGCTTATGGTCGGTGCCTCTGAGTTCTCGGTTTTCCGAATTCCTGATTTCACCATTGATTATTCTTTCTAAGACTAAATTTCAGCATAAGTTTGCCCACGATGTCTTCCAAAAGAGGCAGGATGGAGAGAAGTAATAGTTTTTAAATAGTTTTTATTTTTAGTGGCAGCTGTTCTAAGACTGGAAGGTCAGAATGGATGAGGCATAGTACCTGGACCGACGGGAAAACATTAAGATGGAAGAAGGAAAGAAGGAAAATGACCTTCAGTGGGATGGACTATGTGTTTCGTACTAGGTACGCACTTAA
>NW_011899621.1:4048-4436 GCF_000151845.1 Pteropus vampyrus | reverse complement strand
GCACAGCCTGAGCTGGGGCGGCCGAGGGAGCCCCCTCCGTGTACACCTCTCCACCTTCTTCCCCGTGCTGGTCCTCGGGCATCGGCGACAGGAGAAGCTGGGGCGGGGCAGGGGGAGGGCGAAGGCCCCGTCCCCTCGCTGCCGTTCGGGATGAAAGGGCAGGAGGACAGAATGGCCGAGCATAGGCAAAGCTGCCCGCGAGGGTCCGAGCAGGCAGTCCCTCTGGTCCGGACATTGTCCCCGAATGCCTTTCCTTCCTGTGAATGGCAGCCGCAGTCACCCAATGGGGCACGCCGCCTGCCCCACGGCCACCTGATACAGGTGCAATGTAGGGGCGTAAAAGCAGAGAGTGACCCCGCTCTGCCTGGACGCCCTGACTTGGGCGGTG
>NW_011899621.1:0-2458 GCF_000151845.1 Pteropus vampyrus | reverse complement strand
AGACCCCCCGGTCTCCGTGCCTGGGCGGACTGGGAATGGGGCTGACGTGATGTGATGTGACCGTGAGTGACATTCTCCGAAACCGTCAGGGCCACGAATTCTGCTTTCAGGATGCCGTGTGCCGTGGCGATGTCACATTTGTTTTAATGGCCCCAGAGACGCACAGAGCGACAGCACAGCAAAATCACACCATCTTCCTGCTTGCCTGAAACCGAAGGAAGCATGTGAACCGCGTTTGGTGTGTGTACTTATCTTGTAATTTGATTCAAAGAACTGCAACAATTACTGGGCACGCGGATAACACGCAAACCTTAATACGAGCTTTCGATTCTTTTTAGTAGAAGACCTACACATCCACCTGGTCACTAGGAGAAGGAAGGAGGGATGTCTATCTGAGAGTCTCTGATCCAATCCTCTGTGGAGTTCGGGAGAGTGAGGAAGAACTAAGGGAGACGCCCCCCTAGCCCCCCCGCCCCCACACGGCTCTCAGAATCGAAGGCTCGCTGTGGGGACACAGGCTCGCTTTCCCACTGGGACCCGTAAGCAGCCCAAACGCAGTGCAGACCACGCCGCCTTCCCAAACCTCGGAGCACAGCCTGCGCGAGCTGCCTCCTGAGATGACCAAACCCTTCAGGGCAAGGGAGCCGAGGACTGAAAACACCAGAGGTTCCCCAAACGAGACTGGTCACTCAGGTTATTCCAGTTGCGGTGACACTCGCCCCAGTTACAGTTCTGGAAGCCGCAGACTCAACTTACCCCTTTTGTGCAGAAACCCCAGCTCTCCCATGAAGAGTTTATCCTGCACGTGCTACTCGAATCCCTCCCAGATCCCCTTGTGAGAAACAGAGCGGCTACTATTCGTCAGACGCGTACTCATCTGCGTCAGGTGTCTTGCTAAGCACGCTACGTGACTGTCGATCCGGCCCTCACGATGAGCCTACGGGTAGGTACTGCTACTATCTCCGTTTTATAGGCAGTGTGACTGAGGCTCAGAAATGTTAAGTCACTCACTCAAGGTCACACGGCAAGGGAGTCAGAAAGCCAGGACGCAAACCCAGTTCTGTCCTCAAAGCCGCTGTGTTAAAAAACAAACAAACAACCAACTAGCACACAAAGGTTGTTACCTATGAAGCTATTCATTGCTGCATGGTTGACAACGATGAGGAATGACAAGGAAACATCTGATAATCTGGGAAGAGTCCAGGTAAAGAACGCGAAACTTATGCAGCGGAGTGGTGTCGGCCACTGAGTCATGAGTTCGAAGTGGACTAGTGTTGTGGGGAAACCTTCATTACATAATATATGAAAACAAGATTAATTACTATATTTAGGCTGGGCAGAACTTCTGAGACGTCTGCACCCACACGCACGCTTTGGTAAAGAAAGCGCATATGCCAAAACCTAACGGTGCTCTATCCCCTAGGTGGTAGGACTGTAGAGGGTTTTATTTTATCTTTTCTTTATTTTCACAATTTATACAGTGACCATCCACAGAACGAATGCCTACCAAGTGCCAAGTGCAATGAATGTGTTATCTCATTTCATTGTCGTAGCAACATTATAATCCCCAGTTCACAGGTAACTGGACACACTACACAAACAGGAAGTGACAGAGTCTTAAATTAGATGGACCTCAAAGCAGAAAATGAACTGTCCTTATGTGCTGTCTCTAAATTACTTTTATAGTCAGAAAAATAAAACCACAAATGAGAAACGACACTGAAAAGCATTCCCCACCCAAAATGAATGCTTGGGACAATGCGTGGCCCCGCCGGGACTCACGACGAGAACAGAAAGTAGACGAGCCCGCCTTGAAAAATGAAGGATGCTTCGTCAATATCCCTCACAGAATTTAGTGCATGGTAAATTCTTCTTCCATGCAATTTTACGCAAGCTTTTGGCTACGGGAGTGGAGCGAGGTGCTCCGCGGAAACCCGGGGGCCTTTCCCGGAGGAGGCGCAGGGCCTGGCTTTGCTGGAGCCTTTGACCAAAATGCACTACAGCTGTTTGCTGGTGGCGGGTTAGACCCGGACCAAGTCACGCTCCACGACGTCACTGACAGGTGTGCGGGCTCCTGCAGGCACTAAGCGCTCTTGAGAGAGGTTTGGTTTAAATTAAATAACACATGTGAACATGGCTTCAGAATGAGGCTGAATGGCCTCGCCGGTGTGACTTTGGTGGATAAATGTGTCTTAGATGTACCTGGAAAACTGTTGCCACACACAGCATCTTTGGGAACGTTATACAGGACCTTTATCTGTGAGTGAGAATCTCAGGAGTGATCAATTTTTTTTTCCCACGATGACGGGAATGATTCTTCCTGCCAGCCCGGGGAGAATGGATAACTGTCACTGTCTTTCCTCACTTTATAGACATACACGTCTCCTCCGGTCATTTCTCTAGAATCCCAGAAGTGGAAGCAGAAGAGTCGCTAGCTCCGGTGACACCTGCGGGTCTC
>NW_011899620.1:2610-4827 GCF_000151845.1 Pteropus vampyrus | reverse complement strand
CATGACTTTGTCCCTCAACTGAGGACAACCTATCAGTGAACATATAATTTCAGGTGATACCTATGTGCCTTGTGATACAACTAGGGTTGACTAGATATCAGGGAACTTAAAATTTCTACTCATAAGAAGTCTGTGGTCTGATTTGGAAGGCACTAGTAACACATGAAATAATCAAACTATGCCAGATAATATATAATATGATGTGGAAGTGGGTGACCGTCACGGGTGTTATGAATTTCATTGGATGTATTGCAGGTTGGGTTTCAGGAGGCAGACTCCAACAAAGAGATTAGGGCACAGGAAGATCTTGGGGAGCACTTGTGGGGTCCACACCTGTGGGGGAAGAAAGGACTCAGGCCTGGGCAGACAGAGAAGGCGGGCTGTGGCACAGCCCTCTTTGGGAAGCTCTGAAGCTGAGATGTCCCTTCAGAATTATCCACGCTGGGCCTTTCAGCAGCCCCACACGTCCCCATCCACCATTGGTGTAGGAGCCCCAGGTGGGAGCGTGACCTGGGGCAAGGTGGCTCCTGGAGCAGAGGCAATTCCCTGGGTGCACGGACAGCCAGTTACTCCCTGCCTGGTCTGCAGCATTCGCAGCAGATGGGGAGTAAGTTCTTTAACCTTGAAGGGGGAATCTGGGTGCCACAGCATACATGGGAGGATGACTCCAGGTCACAACAATTTCCCCTGCTCTGGGAAAGGTCCCCACTCACAAGGGAAGGCCCCAGTGGCTCCGCTTCCTCATCTACCGCCAACTAGGTGAATGATCTAAATCACCTGACTCAAGCTTAAACATTATGGTTTTCTCTTCGGACTTGAAACTTGGCATAGGTGCAGGAAGGAGCAGTTGTTGAAGCTGAGGCAGAGCCCTACAAAGTCTAGACATTCCTGCCGCCGAGATCCCTGGAGAGTCTCTCTTCCTGCCACCTGGAAACCAAGGTGTCAACTCTCTCTTCAGATCTCCAACAACCTCAGGACCTTTCCAAGAAATCGATGTTTGGACCTGTATTCTAAAACTAGGTTTTGTTGGTTGCCAAAAAAAAAAAAAAAAAAAAAAAAATTACCCTGGTTAATAAATAGGAATTATAAGGAGCACTGAAAAAAATGTATTATCGTATGATTTTTATGGGTATAATGCCTAAACACTCAACCCCATGCATACAGGGATCAAGTCTGCCCTATTTACTGTGGGATTCCTACTTATGTATTGGAATAGCATGAGCATTTAACAAACATTTGTTCAGTGAATGGATGGGTGAGTGGGTAGGTGGGTGGATGGATGGATGGATGGATGGATGGATGGATGGATGGGTGAGTGAAAGGCTGGGATAATCAAAGGCTTCATGTAGGAGATGGAATTTGATCTGAGCCTTACATGGAAGGATTTAGCTGAAGAGAGAAAGGGACCCTGCCATGAAGAAAAGAGACATGAATACACAGGCTAAGGAGGCCAGCTCCTTGGGGCAGAGGGTATGGATTACAGGGTTGGACCAGATTGTGCAGACTAGTGAAATTCAGGGGGAGCAGGAAAAAATGAATTTTTTGTGTGGGCAATAGGAAGACATTGCTAGGTCCTATACAAAGGATAACTGGATTCATCATCAGCTTCCTTCCTCTCTAGTGAAAACTCACACTGAGAGACAACCCGATGCCAAAACCTGTTAGAAATTTCCACCTACCATCATTGCCAGTGGAGCCGAGTTGAGAAAAATCTAACCAGAGCCAGACTGAAAAAAAAGCAATAAGACATGTTATACCTCCCCTGGAGTCTACTTCCTGTCTCAGAGACTGAGGGTCTGTGGCTACCAAAAAAACTAAGTAATGAGCTGTGAGGCAGCCAGAGTAAAACTCCTGTATGTACCCCGTTCCTCTGCCAGAAAACTCAGGGCAAGACAGAATAGTCGAGAGCAGTGGTGCATTGCATCCTGGGAGGCGTGACCCCAAAAGTAAAATTCTGTAGGTTGAGTTAGAGACAAGAAGGATCTGGATGGCAGTCCATGCAGATTGCAGTCTGACCTGGAGGGTACTGTCCACCTTGCAGATTGTGGTCCACCCTGGGGGTTACAGTTGTTCCTGGGCTCCAGTGGTTCAAAGGATGGAAGGACAAGTGAGGAGGGGTCAGGAAGGCCTCGCACCTGAGTACCTCGAGAGCCCCGCTAGATGAATCTCTTTGGGGGCATGGGTAGAGACTGAGCATATCAATCTGCCCCTAACTCT
>NW_011899620.1:0-322 GCF_000151845.1 Pteropus vampyrus | reverse complement strand
TAAGAGCCCTGAGTGGTGAGGAGAAAAAGGAAGGAGTCGGGGAGGAGGTGCAGCAGAGTAGATGCTTCGCAGAGGCTAACAGAAAGCTCGAGGCCTGATGCCGGGAGCTGTTGAAAGAAGCCACCGCACCTGTGTGCTCGCGGCAGCACACATGGGACTTGATGACTCCCGGGGAGGACCAAGTGTGCACCTCAGGCACCCGCAAAGCCGGGGCACTAAAGGGAGAGAATATCGAAATTGGGGGTTCACTGTGAAAATTAAATTATTCTAATTTTACTGTTTACATTGACTTTATATACGTGAGATGTCATTGTCTCTGCAG
>NW_011899619.1:5197-7111 GCF_000151845.1 Pteropus vampyrus | reverse complement strand
GCGATGCCCCCCACCCCACGTGGGCACACTGTCTCCCACGTGTGGGTCGAGGCTTGTGGAGAGAGGAGGACTGGGGGTCTGCGTGCCCTGCGGCAATGTTGGGGAGGGGCAGACAGGGACCACGGCATGACAGGGATTCTAGGGGCCAGGACTTTCCAGCTCTGTGCCCCTCAGCTTGATGTAAAGTATAAAGCGGTGAGTGTTCCAAAAGTGGCGTGTGTGATTGAGTCGTACCCTAACTTCCCCACAGATTCGACTGAGGGGTCTTCCTTTGGCCCAGTAGCCACACCCTGAGTTACATTTGGAGCCTTAGTGCTTCCGTGTGACTTGAAGCAGAGATAGGTGTGAGCAGGTGTGTGGGGGGTTGTCCATTCTCCCCGAGTGACAGGAAATAGCGTAGGCAGGACTGGTCAGCACAGTCCAGCCCTGGGATCTCTGTGGCCAGCAACTGTGCCCCCGTGAGCTGGGGGAAGTTGCAGACATCTGCTGTCACTCCCTGCAACAGAAACCTCTTGAGGCCACACTCCTAGGACCCTCGTTCCCCTGCACAGGGCCAGGCCACTCTGGCTCCCAGGTACCCTGCAGCTACCCCCGTCCCCCTCTCCCCCTAACCTGAAGAGCAGCTGTCCCCTCAGGCAATAACTGCTGCTCCTGCCAGCCCACCTCAGAGGAGGTCCCGGTCTTCACACCGGCAGTGGGCCGCGGCCTGCCTGCTGCTCTCCGAACCCCACTAGTGCGTGTCCTCACCGCCCGCCCACCGACGGCGCTGCCTGCGCCCAGAGCAGGCACCTGAGCCCCGGCGGGCACGGGCTGAGCACTCCCTCCTTTTCCTCCCCAGCTCATGGTTGGTCACAACCAGCCCCTGAGGCGTCTTTTTAATTGTTCCAACAGGTGACCGCCACCCATGGGCTCTGTCACCTACTGGGCTTCACACACAACACGGAGGCTGAGTGGCAGAAGGTAAGTGTCGTGTCCCACAGCCAGGACTGCCCAACCTGTCCCTGGCTGTCAGCGATGACAACCAAAATTGGGAAGGACAGTAAAACAAGGTGTTTTATAATACCTGCTTTATAGAAAAGACTCACAGTGTCCCCAAGTGTTGTCAACTCTTACTAAGTCATTGTTGAAAGGAAGGTCTGAGCAGAGAGACTGAATTCTGAAAATTCTATGAAATTCTAGCGGGTTGATGCTTAAAAACCTTCACAAGAGAAATTGTGACAGTATCTGTCAGCTGGAAGCAGGCCTCTGACAGAGGCCTGTCGCGGGGGTCACTGCCGGGTGGTCTCCTGGAAGGGCCACATTGTGTTCAACTCAGACTGTGCTTGTCATCAGTCAGGTTCTCTGAGAAGCATCAGAAACCTCATTAGCAAAGAAGTCCGGATGCACTTGTCCTCTCCCTGGCCTACGGCCACCCTAGGCAGCGTCCTCACCTGCCACTCCCTGGCCCTAACTCCCCTCCTGGTCGTTGACCCTGCTGTGACCACTTTGCCTCTCCTCAGCCCCCACCTTTACAACCCACAGGCTGGCAGATGTCACCTCCATCCCTCCCGCATGGCATGGTGCGTCCTCCAGGGACCCCAGCCCCCCCAGCCCTGACCGCTCCTTCCCCCAGGAGGGGCATCTGTCCATCAGTACTCCTGCGTCCTTCTGACCCATCCCGCAACCCCAGGCGGGTCCTCTTCCCCACCAAGACCAGCAGCCCAGCCTGGCCCCCAGCATCCTTTGGTCTGTGGCACGCCCCGCACAGGGGCCGACAGTGAGCGGGACCGGGGCCTGGCCTCCCTGTGCGGGCACACTGCGGCCAAGGCCCTGGGGCACACGAGCTCTGTCGGTTTCTTTCAGATGCACCAGAAGGAGAAGCAGATTCTGGAGGAGCTGGGCCGGCGCCTGGGGGCCAGGCTGCAGCCCCTGAGC
>NW_011899619.1:0-2232 GCF_000151845.1 Pteropus vampyrus | reverse complement strand
AGGGACAGACTCGTGGGACTGGGCTGCATTCCGTGGGGTCTGACGGTCTCTCCGGGCAGATAGGGTGGGAACTGGGTGAGTCATAGGGTGCCAGCGGGAGTCTCAGAACTGCCCGTGGGGGAAGCCCGGACGTGCGTCCAGCAGCGTCACAGGGAAGTGCTCTGTGCGTAGAGGGCACGGAGGGGAGCAAACAGCAGGAGGGAGGAGCGGGGGTCTCCCACGCAGGAGGGAGGAGCGGGGGTCTCCCACAGCAGGAGGGAGGAGCGGGGGTCTCCCACGCAGGAAGGAGGAGCGGGGGTCTCCCACAGCAGGAGGAAGGAGCGGTGGTCTGTGCAGAGCTCAGGGAGACATATAATTCACCCCAAAGGGGCCATGAAAGCATGTGCAATGCTAAACATGACATCGACTTGCAAACAGCATTAAAACATCAAGAGAGCCCAGAAAAAAGCACCAACAAGCAAAGAAAGAGAAAAGGTAGCTGGTTCACGTGGTTCTCGAAGCAGCTGGGGCAGAGCGCCGGCTCCCCAGGCCTCTGGAGGAGAAGCAGGCTGCAGCTCCTGCTGCTTCGTGCCCCGGGAAGCCGGGCGCCACAGGTCCGACCGGGCACGTCTCTGTCCCCACCCCCGCTCTCGTTCTGTCTGACTTCGTTAGGCTGTTCCTCCCGCAGGAAGGTTTGCATTTTGCGTGGCTGACGACCCTCCTCTCCCCTGTGGCTCCGGCTGCATCGCCGCCGGAATCTCAGTGCTTCCTCATGAGCCTCAGAGTCCGGTGTCCAGGGACCACTGCCCGGCTTTCGCCGGCTTTCTCAACCAGGCCCTGGCTGGGAGGACAAGGACCAGGTGGCTCTGGGGCTCACAGGCCGGGAGCCTGTGCAGGCAGCACGCCATCGGACGCTACCCTAAAGGGAAGGCAAGATGTCAGGTGTCGGAACTGCCTGGTCTGGTCCCCAGGCACCACCTGCAGGTGAGTCCTGCTGCCGTGCTCGTACTGGACACCTCCAGGGCCACCCCGGCTGGATTGGACAAATGACTTAAGCCGCAGGTGGCTTCCCCAGGATGCTGCCGTGGTCCCAGCTACATCCCTCTGGGACATGGCAGGGCCTCTCCAAGCTCCTTGCTGGATCCCCCGCTGCGGCCCACGGACCTCACGTAGACCATCTGTCCTGGCCCATCGGCAGGGGTGGTGAGGGTGACCCAGGCCCCGGGGTCCTCCCCTGCAGAGCCAGGAAGGTGGCCTTGAGCCCTGCCAGGACTCACGGGCTAAGGGCAGTGGCTGAGGGGCCGGCCACGTGGCGTACAGTAGGCAGGAAGCTGGCGGCTGGTGGGAGGGTGGCAGCTGAGACCGCCGGGGACCATGCAGGGTACGGCACAGGCAAGCCGGGCGCAGGGGTCACCTGCAGCGGAGCTGGGGGCGCGTAGTAATGGTGGTGGTGTACGTGGGGCGGCTTCTGCCTCTCCGCTCTCAGGCCAGCAGGGGGAGCCCGTGGCAGGTCCTGGCACAGCACGCACGAGTCCATCCCTACAGGCCAGCCACCAGGCCCCCCTTCCCCTCCACCGTTCCCAGGACGGGCAAGGCTGGGAGGGGAGGGGACAGAAGAGGAGGATCCCTCATCTGGGGACCAGTGTGCTGGGGGCCTCACTGCTGACCACAGACCCCAGAGCCCAAACTGTGCTGCTCAGAGCCACATGGATGCTCAGCTTCCAAGGCGGGAGCCACCCAGGTCCTCTGGTCCTTCGCCTGGCGTCTGCTCCAGGCCGAGCCTACCTGCGGGGTGGGGTGCCCCCGGGGAGGCACCGGCACCGGCAGGGGCAGGGCTTGGAGCATCAGGTTGTGCATGATGACCTGGTGCATCTGTGCACTCTGCAGCAGCAGCATCTCCACCATGTCTGCAGGGAGAGGGGGCAGTCATCGCGGACAGCTCGTCCTCATAGGGCCCCAGAGACCAGAGTTTCAGAGCAGACTATTTGTCAGAACAGGTGTAGAGCATCACAAGCCACAGAGCTACCAGCACAGGGGTCCAAGCCCCCGCAGGTCTGGGGACACCTGAGACATGAACCTCCATGTGCAAAGTGTGTGTGCTGTGACGTGTGGGTACAGTCCCATGGGCTCCTGAGAGGTGGCCCCACTTTGCCTCCCTGCCAGCGGACTCCTCAAGTCCACCTGAGCCACGTGGTGGCCCCCGAAACATGTGTCCACCTCCTCAGAATGAGCCTTTATTTGGAAAAAAGGTCT
>NW_011899618.1:1597-2106 GCF_000151845.1 Pteropus vampyrus | reverse complement strand
GTTTGAGCTGCTGTTGTGGAGGTTTTAATGGAGCTTTCTGCCCCCATACTCCCTTTCCCAGTGCTTCCACTGGAGATACAGGGACATGGGCTTCCCACACACAGCCACCCCCCCCGCCCCCACACCCACCCCTTACCCCATTCCCAACCCCAGTGATCATGGCTTGGGGGGGAGACACAGACGAGACCAGCATAGCCAGTAATTAGGGACTAGCCTGACAGGAGCAGGGGTATCTCTCCTGAATGATGGGGCTCAAGGGATTAGGGTAAAAGTGCATGTGTTACCCTGCCCAGACTGGGCCTTTTTGGCTCTTCTCTTCCTCCTGGGCGAGTCTTCTCTCCTTGTCTCTTCCTGTTGGCTTTCCTGATTTTTTAACTCAGGAGTGTGTGGACTGCCTAAAAGGGGCCAGAGGTGAGGTTGCTGTTTCCTCTTTTCCCCATGCCTCCTTTTGCTTCCTGTCCTTAAGTTCCCCAAGTTATTGATGTCTCCAGATCCCCAGCCAGAGACCC
>NW_011899618.1:0-877 GCF_000151845.1 Pteropus vampyrus | reverse complement strand
CCCACACACAGCCACCCCCCCCGCCCCCACACCCACCCCTTACCCCATTCCCAACCCCAGTGATCATGGCTTGGGCGGGGGAGACACAGACGAGACCAGCATAGCCAGTAATTAGGGACTAGCCTGACAGGAGCAGGGGTATCTCTCCTTAATGATGGGGCTCAAGGGATTAGGGTAAAAGTGCATGTGTTACCCTGCCCAGATGGGGCCATTTTGGCTCTTCTCTTCCTCCCGGGCGAGTCTTCTCTCCTCGTCTCTTCCTGTTGGCTTTCCTGATTCCTCGTTTTGTAACTCAGGAGTGCGTGGACTGCCTAAAAGGGGCCAGAGGTGAAGGTTGCTGTTTCCTCTTTTCCCCATGCCTCCTTTTGCTTCCTGTCCTTAAGTTCCCCAAGTTATTGATGTCTCCAGATCCCCAGCCAGAGACCCATTCTTCTGCTCCCATCCCCTGCCTGAGCTGTAGAAAGCTGGGGCTTTCCTCTGGGGCTCAGATGCTGCCAGGCTTCTCAGTTCCTGTTGTGGCATCTACCCCAGGGGAATAGATGCAAATGGAGCACCTGAAGATCGGGGAAGAGGAGAGCTTTCTCTGTGGCAATTGGAGGAGGCGAAAAGGAGTAAGGGAGCGGATTTTTATTGAGCACCTACTGTGAGATAGGTTTTGTGTAAAGGCTTAGTATTAGACACCTTTTCTCCCACTAAGTCAACTTAACAACTAGAGATAGGTATTATTATATCAGTTTCCAGCTGAAGAAACTAGGTTTAGAGATCTTAAGCAACTTGTCCACGGTTCACTGAGAGCTAGTAAGTGGCGGAACCAAAATTCCAACTTCTGTTTGATTCCAAAGGCCATTGTCTTCTCTATACTGTTGTTACATAAGAG
>NW_011899617.1:527-1571 GCF_000151845.1 Pteropus vampyrus | reverse complement strand
ATGACAGAAACGATTTTGAATCTCATTCTGTGGAGGATGAAAGCACCAGCACTATGAATGCTCGTAAATTCAGTTAAAAAGTTGAACAGCAAAAAGAAACGATCTGTTTTGTGGGGAACACGAAGCCACATCTGAGTGCTGTACTGTAGTTATGTAATATTCTTAGCAAATTAAAGGATTTATGGAGCAGAAATGTCCTTGGAATCCGTTGTGATTAGCATGTGATAGTCTACCGACCAGAACAGAAGCTACTATTGTCACAACTGGTATTTTTATACCAAAGAACATGTGAACTACAATATTTTGGGGATAACGTTTATGCTGTTAAACACCGAACCGCTTCCTCATCGCCGTAGGCTCTTTCCTCTGTCGGCTCCCTATGGTCAGTCACGTGCAGGAATGTTTGCACTTTGAAGAACCACTCTGTAAATCAAATTAAGAATCCCGCAATGCTCCAGCCACGCCACCCTGAACAAGCCCCATCCCATCTGATCTCGGAAGCTAAGCAGGGTCGGGTGGGGTCAGTACTTGGATGGGAGACCATCTAGGAAGACCAGGTGCTGTAGGCGTAAAAAACAAAAACTAAGGGATTGTAAATTGACAAGGTCCTTGCAATCTGTGAAGTCAACCAGGGTTGCCTCGCCTAAAAAGAAAAGAAAAGAAAAATCCTACAATGGATTAAATAGTTCTTAAATTTTGGTTGTATTTTATTCAAAATCGGTTGTAAGCTTTGACCAGATTGTTCAACAAAGAGAGCCAAATAGAAGCTTCGACTTTTGAAGTTTTATCCCCTTGAAATGATTAAGGGAAAAGCTTGAAAGCAGGAGTTCGTTGAAACGTACGCTCACGAAAAGAGAGACATTTACCACGGAATAATGGGGGTTCGAGTAAAGAGCAAGGTTTAATTTCGAAATTCCATAATTTTGCCTGGAGACATCTCAACTTGTAGAAAGAACTTTTTTTGTGTAGCACCTACACTTAATTGGGTAAATTTATGTTTAGTACTAACAGAGGGTAAAATCCAGAGGCTCTGAGATTTTATGG
>NW_011899617.1:0-477 GCF_000151845.1 Pteropus vampyrus | reverse complement strand
TTTTTGTGTAGCACCTACACTTAATTGGGTAAATTTATGTTTAGTACTAACAGAGGGTAAAATCCAGAGGCTCTGAGATTTTATGGCAAAAAAAAATTTAATAAAACGTTTTAAAAAAGCCTCACTTGAAAAAACTTCTTTGATGAGTTGTGTTTTATAAAAACATTAATGAATGAAAGGCCCCCAGATGGAAGCAACAAAGACAACGACTACAGGAAAATGTGCCTGAGATATTTACAGTTTCGATACTTTTAAAACAGTATGGAGAATTTTCTACACTTAGCGAGATTTGCTTTGAGCTTACCCTCAGCACCTCTAGAAGGAGTATCTTCTGAATTTAAAAAATATAATAGTATATAGAGAAGAGTCGATCGGAGGGAGAGAAAAGGAAGGAAGAAGGAAGGAAGGAAGGAGGGAAGGAGGGAAGGAAGGAGAGAAGGAGGGAAGGAAGGAAGGAGGAAGGAGGAAGGAGGGAGG
>NW_011899616.1:7487-9429 GCF_000151845.1 Pteropus vampyrus | reverse complement strand
AGATACACATTCCTAGTCCAGAAGCCCCTTTCTAGAGTCATCACAGTTACAGTAATTGGTCAGGCAGCATGACTGACATTCATGAGCACCAGTCACTGATGGAGCTCTTTCCACCTCTACTCTGTCAATCTCTGGTGCCTAGCACCCCCAACAAGTCAGAGGGGTCTGCAGAAAGTCACCAGCCTGCCTCAAAACACACCAGCAACCACAGTCCCCAGGTCAGAAGCAGGTAACTGTCTACTGCCCCACGAGACTGTCAGCTCTAAGAGATGAAGATCAGGTCTTCCTTTTTCAGCAACGTGCCTTGGTGCCTGGCACACCGCAGGAGATAAAAGCTGGGGAACGAATGAATGCCTGATCTCCAGCTCCTGACTACGTGCTCGTTTGGTTTGGTTTTCTCCACTCTGATAAGGCCCAGACTTTGAACACCCCACCATGGTCAGCAGGAAGATCCTGGTACCTGACAGAAGAGAGATAGGGTAGGAAGCTGGAAGTCTCTGATTTTCTCTGCCCTCCATACCCACCCCCATCTTATAGCTTCTGTGGGGTCATCTCACCATGATGAGGATATTGGGAGAAGAGACTCCTTTCTAGAAGTGATTCTACGGTGGGGAGGCCTAGATAGAGTAAGTTAACAGATGTCCGGGGTCGAGGCGGGCCATGAAGATTTTCTGCCTTTAAATATGTCTGCCAGTGACAGGCCCAAGACACCCCTGCTGAGTTCCAGTTTTTGTCCATGGGAAGCTATAACTTCAATCCCCAGGAAGCAATATTGTCATGCACTCTAGCTCCCCAACTCTGGCTTGTCCCTTAGACTGCAATATAGACGTCTCCATGTCCACTCTGTACTGGTCTCTGGCTCAGAGTTCCTGTCCAGCCTGGCTCTGACTCCATCCAGGGTCTCCGACACTGAGACCACTTATAGAACAGAGTTCCTCTTCTCCTTGGATGGCCCCATGGAGGCTGAGAGATGGGGGTATGGCGAGCAGGCTAGGCCCCTGGGGTCCAGAATCTTCCTCCCAGCTACCCCATCAGTGCCGACAAGATGCTCTGGCCCCATCAAAAGTGCAGGCCCTGTAAGTCCAAGGAAGCAATTCTGTGTCCAGCTGTTCAGTGAGGCTGGGACATAGGGCTGGGCTTGGAAGAAGAAACACTCACAAGGGAGGCACTGAGGCAGGAGCTCTGGATGCTCACACTCCCAGTGCAAAGCCCTGATGATGAGGTCAACTTCCTTCCTCTCCTCCAAGGAACAGTTAAACTCCTTGCTCTGTTGGCAAGGAGGTCTAGGCACTCGCCAACCCTGGTTCTGCTCCCAATACTAATGCCAGAGGGAAGCATGCCCCTCAGTGTCAATACTCCAGGGAGCACTGTAATTTATACCCAAGCATAAAAGAGTTGGATCTGATGCTTGCCGAGGAGGTGCTGGTTGAGGTAGGGAAGGGGTATGAGAAGCAGGGCTCCTAGGGCTGTGTTGGGGCTAAAAGGGGTGAGAGTCCCATTATTTTGTGCTGAGCCAGTTTCATTTATATTCCAACCTGACCTCCCACCACCCCAACATGCAGAAAATGCCAGCTTAAATATGCAGAAGGGTCAGGACACTTTGTTGGTGGGCAAGACAAAGATGGGGAGGTAGACAAAAAAGACTGAAAAAATGGGCTTCTCTGGTTTAGCCCAAGGAGGAACAGGGACAGCAAATGGGCTAGGCACCCCGCTTCCCATCCTTGCGGAGGCTGGTGGAGCTCTCCCATGCTGGGCTTCGAGACCCCTCGCTCGCTGGCTTGAATTGTGGCCTCTCTTTAAGTCCCAGAGCAGTTCTTCCACAGATCTTGTTTAACTTGAGAAGAATGGGGGAGGAGGGGCAAGGAAAACTTTATTCTTTCCCATCCAAGCCAAGAAGTCTTCTGGTTGTAACTGATCCTGGCCTGTTTGTGATTACGGCTCG
>NW_011899616.1:0-2017 GCF_000151845.1 Pteropus vampyrus | reverse complement strand
GAAGGAGAGTGAGGTCACCTATTTGCTCTACTACAAGACTCTCACTGGTGCGTGGTGGCTGTCACACCTAGAACAACATACCGTGGCCTCGTACCACCTGCCTGCCTTCTTTCTCTGCCCTTACTCACCACCACTCTCCCCCAGACCAACTGGCCTCTGAGCTCCCTTGTTCCCCAAGCTCCATGCGTCCTCGGCTTTAACGGCACCTCTTCAGCAAGGACTTTCCCAGCCACATTCTATCCCCTCTTCCCCTGCTTATTTGCTGTCACAGCACCCTGTTTATTTCCTGCACTGCACTTCTCAAAATCTAGAATAATTTTCCTGGTTCAGTGGCGATTGTCTCTCGCTATGTATGAGCCCTGAGGGGGTGGGGCTTTGTTCAAAGGCCTCTGTCACTTCAGGGCCCCAGCCCAGCACTTGATCAACTACTGTAATACAGGTTTAGGGATGACTGATCATCTGGAGATTGGCCTTGCCAGGGTCTGGGCAGTGTGTGGTCCAACTAGTTCCCTGGTGTTAAAACCCAGAAAAGTGGCCTTTTAGGGTGCCCGTGAACAGATACAGTGCAAACTTGTTTGACCTCCAAAAGGGAAGGCAGCCAGGTGTTGCACTGGGGCTGAGGCTGGGATGAGCAGCTGGCATCACACTCTGGTACTTCAGCTGACCATTCCAAGGTCACCGATATACCTTTTGCTCAGAAACAGCTGTACGTGGAAAATGGACTCGGAAGAGTCTGGAACAGGATAGGTGCACAAAGCCAACGTGAGGTCAGAGTGACTGGCCATCCCATTTGCCCAACCTGAGCAGGTAGAGGTGAGGCAGAGGGAGTGCCCAGAGCCCACTGCCCCACCCAGCCGCCTGGCAGCTGGATCCAGGCATAAGGCTGGCTGTGCTCAGTGTCGACAAGCTCTTGGATGCCTCCTTAACAATAGCCTGTGCAGACTTAGTTCAGGAAAGAGCAATTTCCAGTCACCAGACATATCTTTCCCTGCTACTTTCCTCCCCACCGCCAGGATCACTCGCTCCAGGTACCACCCTTCTCAGGTCCCACTCCTGCTTTCCTGCTTTCCATGGCCCCATCCTTCCTCTCCATCCACTTCTCCCATTTCTACCTTCTTCATCAGCAGACACCTGCTTGAGGCAACCATATACCTGCCTTGCTGTCTTAGCCCCAACAAGCCCGGCCCTCTACCTAGAACTCCACTCGTGTGGATCTGGAATTCCAACCCTTCTCTGCCTATCTAATTCCCATCTAGCTCCACTGCCCAGCTTAATGCCCAACTCCTGCAGGCAGCCTTCCCTGACTATGTTAGTCTCCTCCACCCACTCTGAGCCATGCAACAGAACCACTGAGTGACAGCAAGCATGAGGGCATGATGGGTGGGCCTCTCGTCTCCCCAGCCTTGCTCATAAGGGTATTGCTCCTGGGTCACCAATGGGAACTTAACTTCTCTTTTCGACTCTTTTTTCCTGTCATGTACGGGGGCAAGGACAGCTGCCCAAGCAAGGGCTCCAAGCGAGTGACTTTGGTCCCCAGCGTGGTTTGCTGGCTTCACTGCCCTTTAGTTACTCCCGGCTTGTCTTACCTAATTCACAAACCACCAGGACTAAGAGAATACTCAGAAACCACTGAGAGCAATCCATTCTCTGGCCAGGTAGGAAAATTGAGGCCATAAGAGGGAAACTGGCTTGCTGTGGGCCCCAAGGTCAATCTGTGGCAGAGCTGCCCTAGTCCAGCAGTCTGACTAGTGACTATCATTTACTGAGCCCTTACAGTGTGCCAGGCCCTGTACTAAGCACCGAGTTCCTTTTGAATCAGTATATACCAACCCTATGATTGTGGGTACAATATTCCCATTTTACAGGTAAAGAAGCTGATGCTTAGAGCACACAAGTGACTTTCCCCGGGTCACCACAAGTACCAAATCAGGATTAAAACCAGGCTTATCTAAGTTGGATCCCATATTTTTAATTGCTAGGCTATCCTGCAATCTCATTCTACAATGTCTATCCTGGG
>NW_011899615.1:4139-5464 GCF_000151845.1 Pteropus vampyrus | reverse complement strand
TTCTTTCTCCGCCTGGAACACCTTTTCTCCCCCACTGGCTCAAATCTCCTTTCCAAACTCGACACAGCTCACTTCCTCTGGGAAGCCTTCCTGCCACGTGTGATTGCGACGTCCCACCTCTGGGCTCCCGGGGCTCCACTGGTTGCTGTTGAGCTGGAGGGAGTTTTCCTCTGTGTGATGCTGGCTGGACCTGTCAGATATGCAACTGGAGGCCTTGGTCCCTTCACCACACGCTTCTCCCCCTGATGCGGAGAAAATGGGCCGCAGTTTAGAGAGTAACTTCTCAAGGTGACTGAGTCTGGAATGGGAGGCTGCAGCATGCTACAGGTGCCCCTTCTTCCCAGTACCACCTTCCGCCACTCCCTGTCTATCCTTCACATACGTTCCCACCTTCACTCCTTTGTCTTCGCTCTCCCTCCTGTCTGCCATTTTTTTCCTCTATCAACCCAGCTAGGCTCACAGACCCAGGACCAAGGCAAGCCCAGTTTCTGCGTGAAACCTCCCTGGAGACTCCAGCTCATGGACGTCGGGTGCCCCAGTGGTACAGCTGTGGGACTCGAGCTCCATTTGCATTTGTCTTTAATTATTTCATGTAGGATGCCTCCCAACCTCTTGTCCCAACCTGACTGTAATGACCCCAGGGCTGGGACTCTGAGTTTTATCTCTGGCTCCCCAGCATCTGGCTCAGGGCCTGGCACAAAGCTGGACCCTGGCAAACTGTTGGATGACACAGAGTTGTTCCCAGTTGTGTTCAGTGCAGGGCTGAGAACACATGTACCTGGGAGGTGACATGTGCATCACGTGTGGATGTGTCCTGGTGATTACAGGAGTTTGGATAGGTGGACCGAATTCACAGCGAGTGACTATTAAGTACCCAAATGCCCAAAGTGCCTCGTGGTCAGCATCTCGTGTAATCTCAACAATCCTATGGGATAGACATTCGTTCATTCACTCACTCATTCATTCATCTCTTTGTCCAACATATATTTCTTGAATGCCTTCTCTGAGTCAGAGACTGCGCTGGGCACTGCGATACAGCGGGGCCCATGATTTCCTCTGAAAAAACCGAGGCATGCAGCAATGAAGAGACTTGCCCAGGGCTACATGGCTGGTGTGAGGTATGCAGGCTTCAGACCCAGACCTGTCTCACTCTGAGCGCTGAGCACATAGTGGTGGTACAAACAGCTTTTGCAGATCTTTCTTGCCTGAGCGTGTTCTTGCCTTCAAGTTTCATCAGCCCCTCATCACTCACCTACTCTCTCGATCTCTTTCTTACTGAATGACTGAATCACTCATTCAGTCCGTCGTGCATGTACTCATTCATT
>NW_011899615.1:0-2000 GCF_000151845.1 Pteropus vampyrus | reverse complement strand
AGCTCAGCCCTCGAGGTGGGAAGACAGACAAGTAAGCAGTCAGTGGACTATTCTGAGTGTTGGGTGCAGCTAAGCATGGAGGAAGGACCTAAGAGGAACCATATCCAGGCTGAGCACTGAGAGAAAAGTTGTGGCTGGCTCTCTGCAGGCTACGCTACTGTCCTGATGGTGTGTCCCAAACTGCCTTCCAGCCTTTAAAGGATGAAGGGTAATCCCCAAGCCAGAGTGTGAAGACCGGAATCCTGCCCCTCACGGGCCTACATTTAAGAAGCTGACCCTTGAGAGTCTGCATGAGGGAACATCATGGTGATAGGATGCGTACATGCAAGATTCATGGGGCTGAGTTCTAGACTCACTGTCCTGTGGCCTGGGCCCCAGGGGTTGGTCACACCGTCCTGCTTCTAAAGCACCTGATCAGATGCCAACAAGGTCCTGAGCTCTCTTGCTTTGTCACTATCCATGGGAAAGTGTGTCGAGCAGATAGTAGGGTGAATTCATCCACATCGACACTCCAGAGGGCTTTTTCCTGAGAGTGATGGGTCCAGTATGAGAGATCCAGGTAAGAGGCAGTGTGGACACAGCTCTGGCTCTGGGCTCCATCCACCACCCAACTCTCCGTGACAGAGTGAGGGAAAGTGGGACCAGGAAGGACCAGATAAGGGAGATACCTTGTTCCTCAGCAGGACAGAGCCCATCCAGACTCCCAGATAGATGTTTAACCACCTTTTGAAACCACAGAGGATGGATAAGTGCTTAAAATTAGGCACATAATTTTAAGAAGATGTCTATAGTCACAGGATAAGAACTCGAATTTTAGTGCTTAGATTAGTTTCACTTCATTGGACTTCCAGCTCAGACCAATAAAACTTTCTAGTACCATTAGAGGAAGCTGGGACCCAGCGCCTACCAAGATGGGGAGGGGTTTTGAGACATTGCCTCAAAGTTACAAATATGGTTCTCTATCCTGATAGGTGTCACCGCCCAGGAAATGAAAAAGAGAGGCCATTCTCCCTGTAATCAGAACCAGGAAATGCCAGGCAAATCAACGTTCACATCCAACGTGTGTCTCTTACCATGGAAAACCTCAGTCTCGATTCGTCACTTACTGCCTCTCCAGTTCCAGAGATGGATTGTGTAGATATGTAAAATAAGTGTAACAAATAAAGGAAATACATTTAAAATGTACAAGAATTGGCCAATTTTGCAATATTTCACCTCAATTTTATATGCTGTCAAATATACTTGAAATACATGTGCGCTAAGCATGACAAATATATAGAAACTAAAGCTCTATTATTTTGCTGTAATGGACCAGGGGAATAGTGCTGAAATAATATTCTTCTGTCTGCAATAAAGGTTTTTCTCTGAAGCTGTCTTAATGCTATGAACAAAACCTAGCACTGTCTCAAGGGCTTCTTCCTTTGAATTACTTCCCCTGTCTGAGGTCTTCCGCCATGAAGAGTTTGGCGACCATCTGGTGAGTAGATGGGGACCCAGCCTGTGATGCAGCAAGGTAAGGAGAGCGTGAGCGCCTTGGCCCAGGCTGATAAGATAAAAGAGAGTGGGTGAGTGTGAGGATGCACACTCGGCACCACAGGTCGGTGTGGCAGGCACACCATGCCCTACGCCCACTCCCTGGAGACATATCTTGTCTATCAGCATCTCCACTCAGGAAGCAATCCTCAGGAAAACTGGAGACACACTCAGCTCAAGAGCTTGGCTTCAAGTCACTGTGTGGCATGACAGCAGCAGGCTGGGAAGGAGTCTGAATACCCCAGGGAGTCAGAGCTGCGCTCCGCCGTTCACTAGCTGTGTGCGTTTGGAAGGTCACACGCTCTGTTTGAGATTCACTTTTCTTGGTGTAAAAAGGGAGTAACAGTTCCAGCCTTGTAGGATCGTTGCTATCCCACTGTGCGGTTCCAGGGGGCGCCATCCCCATTGTACTCTAGGTAGATGGTGTTCCCTCAAGTTATGTGGTGCACTATCTAGGCAGCTGTACA
>NW_011899614.1:3078-4593 GCF_000151845.1 Pteropus vampyrus | reverse complement strand
AGAAATAGCCCAATGATGAAGTTGGCTTTGAGCATGCGTGGGGTTCGCTGTGGTCAGAGAAGGCAAAGGGAGCAGATTAGAGGCAGGAAGACGGAATGCTCCTGGCCTCTAGTGAGGATGGGTGAGGCAGGAGTATGTGTGAAGGAAGATCTGTTAGAATGGGGTCTGTCTGAGGTTTGGGGTGTCTAGCCAATTCTTCCTTTTCCCCGAGTCTCTACATCCAAGCGCTACTAGGCTTCTTGATTATATCTTCTACATATCTCTAAATATCTCTCCCCACAGGATCTATTCTTTTTCTAGCAGTCTAGGTGCTCTTTGAAAAACTCAAATCGGATGTCATCACTAAAATTTTCAGTGGTTCTCCTTTGCCCTCCAGATAAAATCCAAACTGTGACCTCTGCCTCCTCATGAGGAATTCTCTCCACTGGACTCCAGACATGTGGGTTTCTCCTTCGAACAGGTTTGTCCTTGAATGAGCCACATTCCCTTGCCTCCGAGCCTTCGCACATGCTTTCCATCTTCCTGGAACTCCCCTTGTCCCTCTTCCCCTGGCTAAATCCTGATTCTCCCTAACACTTCAACTCAACGTCCCTTCTTTTTCTTTAAGAAATAATTCCTAGTGCCTTCCTAAGACTGGACTAGGTCCATCTGCTATAGCTTCCACAGCTCCCCCTCCCTGGATGGCAGGGAAACTGAGGTTCAGAGAGGGAAGGGACTCATCTGTGGTCACATGACTAGTAAGTGGCAGAACCCGATTGAATTCAGTTCGGGGAATACGTATTGAGCCAGGCCTTGTAGTTTACAGTGACAGATCAGACGAAGTCCCCTGCTTTACGGGAGCCCTCAGACCAGCTGGGGAAACAGACCTGGAAACAAGCGTGAGGACAGGGGCTGAAGGAGCAGAGAGGAGGGGCTCCAGACTTCATCTCAGGGAGTCACTGAAGCTTCAGGATGTGGTGATAGCCGAGCTGAGATTTGATGGAAAGATGTACATGTGCAAAAATTGTTACTCACTGAACGAATGAGTGAACATGCACCCCTGCATCTTCTGGGATGTAGATATAGATATGCATGTGTGTGAGTAGATGTTAGAATGAATTGATATCCATTTATGTGCACGTGAGCTGTCAATATGCATGCAAAAAATGCTGTGCGTATAAATACACACGTAACAGGTGCATTCACAAGAGTTTACTTGCATGAATACAAATCCAAATTTACATTGCATATATAAGCCCATACAGGCAGTGTCATGTAGTGGAATCAAGCTGCCCGTTGGAATCTTGGCTCTGTCGCTAGTCTGTCCTGGGCAAGTTAACTTCTCGGTCTGTTTCTTCATCGATAAAATGGAGGAAATAGTATCTCCTTGTCTAAGCTGGGTTCTTTAGAAGCAGAGGCTGAGACAGGCATTCTTACTCAAGTGATGGATTTTGAGAGGAGCTTGTAGGGGAGTGAGGGGAAGAGGGCGGGTTGGAGAAGCTAAGCTGAGGTGTGGGTTTGGCTGAAATCTGGTCT
>NW_011899614.1:0-1158 GCF_000151845.1 Pteropus vampyrus | reverse complement strand
CTCATTCTCCCCTCCCCCTCTCCCTTCCCTCCTCCTCCCCTCCTCCTCCCCTCCTTCCCTCCCTCTCTCTTTCCTCTCTTCCCTCGGACATCTTTCCTGCTACCACCAGAGGGCGCAGATGAGCCATAATCGTCCAAGACGTGAGCCTAGGGACCGGCTTCCCAGCCTTGAAGGGTAGGAAAGTGGGAGGAGGCTCCACAGCGCTGGGCCTCAGTAGAGCTGGGTCAGTTCTAGCCTGTTTGGAGCCTAGAGCACATCTGGGCTGCCCCCCAAGGAAGAGGATGCCACA
Source organism: Pteropus vampyrus (assembly GCF_000151845.1). Classification (NCBI taxonomy): domain Eukaryota; kingdom Metazoa; phylum Chordata; class Mammalia; order Chiroptera; family Pteropodidae; genus Pteropus; species Pteropus vampyrus. Next base: position 869 of record NW_011899614.1, on the reverse strand, counting down.
GTGACCCCCTAATAACCTCAAGGGGAGGGAGTTTGGATGGGGAGAGAGGACTCCCTTGGGACCTGGAAGGAGCCTGAGTTTCTCTCTTCCTTGAGCAAGTCACATCACATCTCCAAGCTATAGTTTCCTCTTCTGTAAAATGGGGGCCACCACCCTCATCTCAGTCGTGAGGATTGGATAGAATAACATGCAGACACTGACATGTAACACTCAGTGGGAGCTTCCTTTGCCTCAGTAGGTCAGTTCAGTCAACAAATGTTTGTCGGGCACCTGCTATGTGCTAGGGGGTCTGCTAGACAACCAGGGGGACAACCAGGAACAAGGTGGACACAGGGCTTATCATCATGAAGCTTTCAACCTGGCAGGGATGAAATGATTGTATATAATGAACACATTTCAGAATTATAAATTCTTAAGTCATTATAAATGTGTGTAATGTGTTTCTGGGTGCTGTGGAGTGTAGATTGGGGGAGTCCAACCAGGTCTCCTTCCAGTTGAACTCTAAGGGATGATGAGGTCGGGCACAAGGGAGGCAAGAGGGAAGGGCCTTTCAGGCAGAAGGAACAGCAGGTGCACAGGCCTGGAGGGAGTAGGAGGGGGCTGTATTCCTGGCATTAAAAGCCGTCCAGTGCTGTGGAGGCTGGAGTGAGAAGGAATGGGGTATGTGACAAGCTGGAGAGTGGGCAGGGCCCGGCTGCCTGGAGGACACAGGTGCCCTGGGGCATCAGGAGTGTAAAGTAGAAAGTCCAACAGCCTTTTTGTGACGGAGAAGGGATGGACGGTTTCAAAGTGATGACAACATTTCTGAACAGGAAAGTGGGTCGTTTCTGTTTCCCCAACAGTCTTAGAGCATCTGCAAATAAACGGGC
>NW_011899613.1:4888-5689 GCF_000151845.1 Pteropus vampyrus | reverse complement strand
AGAGAGAGAGAGAGAGAGAGAGAGAGAGAGAGAGAGAGAGAGAGAGAGAAGCATTACCAGCTAAGCAAAAAGCACATGCAAAGACCTGGAGAATGAAGGCCGAGAAAGTTCTGAGAGGTTTGAGGTCCTGTTGGTTCCTGGTGAGCAGAGGTAGGACAGAGCAACAGTGAAAAACTGCAAAACACACAGAGTAAAGGACAGACACATGAAGGTAGCATAATTTGTAATTTACTTGGGTCACAATGAAACTAGAGCATAAGAAGTAGTTAAACAGAATATTAACCAGTTTTAAGTGGAACTCTTCCTTCTGCCAAATGCTGCCAATAATTTCTGGGCTTCTGTGACATTGCTGTAGGAACTGAACAATTAAAAATAGACCAGGACATCAAGCACTATCTTAGAGGAACTTCACAACTTTCCCAATTTTTTAAACATTGTCCTCCATTTCTTTTTTGCTAATGTACTGAAGAAGAAAGGTACGAGGTAATTTTTTTTTAAAGACAAGTTTGTAAACCTCAAAATTTGACGTTGATTGTTAGTTCAAGACTGAAAGCACCTTTAAAGACTTTCAGAACTCTACAATATATACAATAATGAATCCCAGATGCACAGAGAACCTGGCCGAGAAGCAGTCTTGCTGACCTTCTCTGCCATGAGGACAGACTCAGCAAGGCAAAGGCTTCATTCCTTCTCCCATAAACATTCATCATGCCAGGTCTTGGGCTCAGTGCCTGGAGACAGAGAAGAGGATGAAGCCATCTCTGCCTTCCTTCAAGGGGATCATATTTTAGGGTGGGTGAG
>NW_011899613.1:0-1768 GCF_000151845.1 Pteropus vampyrus | reverse complement strand
TTTTGTCACTGAGTTGGTGTGAAGATTACATGAGGCGAAGGGAGGAAGAAGTACAAATCAGTAATTACAAAATAGTCATGGGATGTAGAGTACAGCATAGGGGATAGAGTCCATATTATTGTAACAGCTATGTGTAGTCTCAGGGTGGGTGCTAGATTAACAGAGGGGATCACTTCGTAAATTACAGAAATGTCTAGCCACTGTACTGTATATCTAAAACTAATATAAAATAGTAATAAAATAAAATAAATGTGGTTCCAAAAGAAAAAAAAAAAGATTAAATATATAAAATGCTTTGGGGAAAACCTGTACTAGTGAGTATGCACTGATGGTAGCTGGTCAGAGCAGGGATGATAGGTAGTAACAACAACGGTGGCGGTAATACTGGTAAAAGTAGTAACTGAGTAAAAGCAGAGGTGTACAGCGATGGTGGCAGTGGTGACGGTGGTGGCAGTGATGATCGTGGTGGCAGGAGAAGCAGCAGCAGTGGTAGCAGCCACAGCAGTAGTAGTAAGAGGCTAGACCTCTTGAGTGCTATGAGAGACTAAGAGAAAAATTATATCTCAAAGGCGAAACACCTGTAAAAGCTGCCATTTCTTTCAGGGTTGGAGAGAAAAGCCAAGGAATAGTGGCATACTGGGTGCCATTCACTGAGAGCCAGCTTTTGTACCACTGTTTTCATTGTATTTGTTGTTGCATTAAATCCTCGCAATGTTTTTCAAAAGAAAATGGGACTCAGAGTGGTTAGGTGACTCAAGATCACAACTGTTTGATGGCAGAGCCTGGATTTAAGTTTAGGTGTGTGCCCCATTCCAATCCCATACACTTTGCTCTACACCACAAGGGGCAAATTGTAAATATCAGGAAGATCGGCTCCCTGAGAGCTCCTTAACCCTCCTGAGTGTGGCCTGGGGGAGTACAGCTATAGAATCTTCTGTATATATCATGTTGCACTGCAGCATTTTGCTGTAGGTCCATCTGTGCATATATCTCTCCTCTAGCCTCACAACCAAACCATGAACTCTTTGAAGGACAAAGTCTCCTCTCTTCTTTCCTGTACTCCAGTACCTGCTCTCATCATGATGCCTAAAATATAATAGACTTAATTCACTAAGTATCTATTGTTGACCTACTAGATGCTGGGAATTCTTCTAGGTACCTGGGACATATTCATGGGCAAAACATAAAAAATGCCCTGCCTCTGTGGAACCTCATTCTATCAATGAAAGACAAATAATGAAGGGAAATACAAAAATGTAAGTAACTTAAACATGATTATTGAATGAGATCAGTGAATGAATGAATGACAGGCTGGAGGATGGGTACCTGACTTGCCTCTGACCCCTTTCCAATCTGATCATGATCATATTTTCAATCATAACCTTCATGCTGGCATTACGATTTCCAATGCACATCTGGGATTTTATCTGATTTCACATCAGTCCTGCGGAGAAGGTAATTATAGAATCAAGTGCCCTATTTTCTGGAAGGGAGACTGAGGGTCCGAGGTGTCATAGGCCTTGAACGAGGTCGAACCTCTAGAGAGCCAGAACCCCTGAGCACGGACCCTAGATGCTGTAATCCGGACTCCATCTCCCTACCTCCCAGGCTCTCACTCACGAACGCGGCTTAATTTCCTGCCGTCAAAGGTGGCGACAAGTTCAGTTTTCCTCCTTGGCACTTCTCTTTGATTCCCTGATGTCTTGGTCTTAACGTGCTTTCTGATAACCTATCCTATCCCTTCCTGGAGTATATATATCAATACCTC
>NW_011899612.1:3755-4364 GCF_000151845.1 Pteropus vampyrus | reverse complement strand
GGGGTGGGGGTGGGGAGGGAAGGGGAGGAGAACTCATTCGGCTCTGCCACCGACACCCTGGGTGGCCGGAGGGAGTGGGGGATACCACATCTCTCTGAGACTCAGTTTCTTCACCTGTAAAGTAGTGTCCGCAGCACAGGGCTATTGTGAAGATTCAGGGACATGTGGCCCCAAAAGAGTTTCTTCAGTGCCTGGCACAGCATGTGCAAAGGCCCAGGGGCGAGAACAGCGGCGGGAAGAGACTGTCGCTCCAGGGCCGGATCACAAGGTGCCAGGCCCGCGTGGGAGCAAACGTCCACGTCAGCTCGGTGGCCACTCTCCTCTCTGTGCCGTGGCGTCTTCGTTTGTAAGGGGGAGACACCGAGGTTCCCATTTCATAGGGGTTTCGTGCGGACTAATGACGATGCCTGCGACGTGACTCGCTCAGTGTCCTGCACGTAGTAACCGCTTCACACATGTCAGGTGCGGCTGCGGTTATCATCGCGACAAGGCAGGGCTGGGACCAAGGCGAAGGAGGCGAGATGCCCAGGGAGCACAGTGTAAGAAAACCTCGCTCTCGAGGTGTGCAGGTCCGGGGTCGGCCCCTGAGAGCACGGCCTGCTTATTATG
>NW_011899612.1:0-1520 GCF_000151845.1 Pteropus vampyrus | reverse complement strand
GAAGCCAGTGTGTAGCGGGAGGGGAGGGTGACGCCGGAGTGCAGAGAGAAGAAATGACGATGTAGGTAGGGAAGGCCACAGCACCCCGTTTCCGGGTGCCAGTGAAGGCTCAGCTGCCCGTCCTCAGCATGATCATTCACCACATTCTTCTCCAGATTCTGCTGATAAATCCTCCTTTTGGCTGAAACCAGTAGTTTTTAAAAATCATGATGACCCAGAGTTTTAACTCATCCAGGGAGGCTAGAGGGAGAGGAGGAGATGGTGGAGCCAAGGGTGCCCTGTTCTCTCACGGGTTCATCGTGACCTTGCCCGAGCACAGCTGATCCTCCCCTTCCCGGACTCTGAGTGCTGATCCATGAAGGTGCAGAGGGGACCGTACCAAAGACTCCCAAAGGGCTCCCCCTCTCAAGCCTTTGGGGTCACACTTTTGCTGAATGCTCCGTTACTGTGGGCGAGGAAATCTGTTTTTCTGAGCGAACGCTAAAATCTCACCATTTTCCATCAACCCCTGGAACTGGTAGAAAAGATTTATAAAATAAATTAATTCAAACAGAAGTGTACTCGAGAACAAGGAAAGAGTGTTCTGAGCTGTAGACACAGACAGGTATCACTACAAGAAGGAAGCAGACGAAAGCCACAGCAGGAAGGAGCCAAGTACAGGCCCCGCATGTGCTGGGGGATCTCCATAAAGGTGAGCATCGACTGAGGGTCTCCCAACGCCCCAGCATGCCAGCGTTACAGACGAGCGACAGTGAGCTCAGCAGAGGAGGGATGTCAGCAAAGGAAGCAGATGAGTGAGCGCTCAGAAAAGGATTTTGAAGTAAGGATATTTAGGACCATCAGAGCTAAAGGAGGGAGTCCCATTCCCGGAACAACAATAGGAAGTTATGAAATCAAAATGGCATTTAGGAAAAGGAATCGATTAGCTCGTACATTAAAAAACAGGTCGTCGTCAAATTTTTAAAAATGTTGCCGAGATGTCAACGAATGAGCTAAAATAAATTTCTAGAACACAGCACAGAGAGAAGAAGAGAGAGAAATACGAAAGAAAAGTTGGGAGACTTGGAGACTGGATTCGAAAGTGCAAACATCTGTCTGCTAGAATTACAGAAATCATAAAGTGATGCCCCCCCCGCAAGAGATAAATTACTTACACAGAAATGAGACTCAAATGGGCATCGTCAGACTTCTCATCGGCTCTGCTGGATGTGAGGAAAAGTGTAGAAATGTCTTTAATGTGCCGATTGGAAATAACTTTGAACCTAGAATTCTAAACCATCATTCAAATTTCAGGATGAAATGAAGACACATCAGATACACGAGAAGGAAGAAAGCGTGCCACTCCCAGGCTAAGGAAAGATGAACTCCAGCACGAGGGAAAATGGAGCCAGAAGGAAGAAGGGGAGGTCTGAAGCAACGGTGAGGTAACAAAATGCTTACACATGTTGGCCATTTTTAACAACTAGCAATAGTAAAACATTATTTTAAATAACAAGCTGCAACCACAATTCAAACCTGAA
>NW_011899611.1:5320-5744 GCF_000151845.1 Pteropus vampyrus | reverse complement strand
TAAACTTCAATGGAGTCCAAATGATAAAGATTTGATTTTTCCTCTGCTAATTTGATTTTTCCTTAACTAATCTGTCCAGTGGAGCAATGAATAATTTCTTTAAAACTCAATTTCCTCATCTGTCAAATGGGGATGATAATAAATGTGCAATGTGGGACTATATCTAGGGCTGTGGTGAGGATTAAATGAGATTTTACATGTAAATACTTTGTACAGCCACTGGCACATAGTCACAGAGTGAGCACTCAATAAATATTTGCTGATAACAATAAAATTCTAACTATAAATGAAACATACAGGAACATAGTATTTAGAGTCCACTGATTTCTAATGTGAAAAAATTATCACAGAAACTGAATGGAAATTTACATTTGTATTTGCTAGTTTTTAGTCTCCAGAAAAAAAAATAAGTTGCTAATAAAAT
>NW_011899611.1:0-2160 GCF_000151845.1 Pteropus vampyrus | reverse complement strand
CACTGCAAAACTTCTCTAAAGTCTGATGGCTCAGGTCTGCCTCATTCAAAAATGTTAGCTTACTAACTAAGCCAGTTAGTATCTTTGCATAGTTAAAACACAGTCTTCTTTATTTTTACTTATTACTTATGATTAGTGGTGCCCCCTTCTCTATGGAGGAAATGTTCCTAGACCCCCAGTGATGCCTGAAACTGCAGGTAGTACCTAACCCTATATATACTGTGTTTTTTCTTATACATACATACCTATGATAAAGTTTAATTTATAAATTATGCACAGTAAGAAAATAGCAACAATAACTAATAATAAAATAGAACAATTACAGCAATTTACTATAATGAAAGTTATGTAAATGACTTTGAGGCCATTATTAAGTAAAATAGAGGTTTTATTGTGATACTGCACTGTGCTACTGTAACAATCTGACAACCCAGATGGCTACTAAGTGATTAATGGGCAGGTAGCACAAGCATATACAGTGTGGATATGCTAAAAAAAAAAAAAAAAAAAGGGATGATTCAAGTCCAGGGCAAGACAGAGTGGAACGGCATGAAATTTCATCATGTTACTCAGAATGGTACACAATTTAAAACTTATGAATTGCTTATTTCTGAAATTTTCCATTTATTTTCAGACCACGGTTTACTGCAGGTATTTGAAACTGTTGAAAGCAAAAATGCAGATAAGGGGAGACTACTGTATTCATCTTATCCAAAAATATTAAGATGGTTTAAAAACTACTATAGTAAAATGAGGTTTGTCCTAAAAGTAGAGAAATTAAAGGAATAATGAGGATAGACTTAGAATGTATGCTGTCAGATTCTATGGAGTCATTACATATGTGGACCTTGATTCTGACATTTCTAGCACCTAATCCACAAAGGAAAACTGATCATTCTTACGTATCCCAATTACTAGGGAAGTAAAATTCTTTAAAGCAGTGAATTCTGAGAAAAAAAAATTCTTTCAAGGTTTCTCCTAAGGATGCCAGTGAGTATATACAACGTTAACATTTTCCCTACAATAACCAATTGCATACATTTTTTTGTTGTTGTTAGTTTATATACAACTGTAACTGGTACCTTGTACTTTTAACTTCTTATAATTATTGTTATAGTTTTATTGTTACAGGTTTATTGTGACCGGATCTAGCTTAATCATTAAAGCATCAAAAATGTTTGGGTTCAATTGAAGGATTGATGCCCATTATCTTACTCATGGGATCTTTCCTTACAATTAATCCAAAAGGTTGCTCAGATTCTGATTCTGCCACTTATTAGATGTGTGATCGTGAGAAAGCCCAGCTGTGCTTCCGTTTCACTCTCTGCAATTTGGAGATAATAGGGCTGATGTCATTAGAATTGAATTTAAGATTAACTTAAACATTAAATCATAAGAATGCTTAGTATAGTGCCTGGCTCCAGTCAATTTCATATCGTTCCCTACATGGTGATGATAACATTTATAACATATTAGTAAATCATCTGGCAAGCATAATAAACCTTGAAAAACCAAGATGAATCTTTTCTTTCCTCCATGATGTAAAGTCAGAGAGGTAGAAAATAGAAATCTTCAGAAGTGATTAAATTAGTACAATTCTTAGTAGCATTCTTATAATAGTACTCTCATGCTTTTAGAAAAATATTCTTATTCTTTCCAGATAATGTATTGTTTTGTGAATTTGTAGAGAATAAAATCTGATGTTTTGAAATTCAAAAATGGCTATAATTAACATGAGAAAAAAATTTCAAAATGACTTTTTTTGTGCCTTTACTTAAGTTAGGTGGTTTTAGCCTAGATTTTTAGATTTCCTAATTATCTATTCTCCCCACTGTAAACCCTAGCTCTGTAAAACTGATTGCTTGAAGGACATAAATTATTTGCTTATATCCCAATAATTTAAATTAAAGCATTCTTTTACATTTCACTAGCAACCTAACTGCAACTAGAGTGGAATACGTGTGTTGTTCCATATAATACCATACCAGGTTAGTTATGCTACTTTGGTTATAAGGAACACAGACTTAAGTAACTACAAATAATTAAAAGGTAATTTTTGTAAGCATATTTTGCATAATGGAGAAACAAGACTAAACTGCTTTGCAATATTGTACTAGAACCCAAGGAAAACTGAACTCAATCTAATAGGAGGTGCCATGA
>NW_011899610.1:2639-5327 GCF_000151845.1 Pteropus vampyrus | reverse complement strand
ATAAGTGAGTGGTTGTCCACAGTTGCTGATGAGCTGGCATCTTTCATGTAGAGCAGGCGCACCAACAGGCTACCACAGACTGTGCAGTTTTCCCAGAATCCTTCTGCCCAAAAGTAATTCACTGCTGCAACCAGAGTATGAGAGTGCCTTTAAAGGACTATTAGAAACAAAACCTTGGATAGAACCTTTCTGTAGCCATGACTAGAATAGTATGGGTGCCTGTAGTCATGTCCCTTTAAGAATGATAAATAGGCGCTAGGAAAACAGGCAACCAAGATGATCTTATACTTATAGAACACCTTTATTACACAAGGCTTAAGGAGGGATAAATGTATGCTAAGCTAGAGTCTCCAATAAGCTTTTAGGAAGACCAGACTTTAAGGAGATTGTTTAGGCAAACAATATAAGATGGTATTGAATGTTTAATTACTTATTATCCATTAGGAATGTCATAAGGGTCTGGAAATAAGATTAACAAGGGGTAGAATAGAGAAGGTAGGCCTTAAGCTGATGCTTGAAAAACAAGTATGTTTTGATTAAATGGAGAAGAGAAGACTTCTAAGTTCTCATAAGTGAAGGCAACGAAATAGACATGAATATATTTTACACACATAATGTTTTCACATAGTCGAATAATAATATCAAGTTAATAGTGCCTCTACTGACCACTGAAAAACAGAAATCCAACTCTTTTTGCCAAATATGAGCTTTAGAAAGATAGAAGCAGAAGCAACAAGAAGCAAGCCTGGGCCACATCAAAATGAGACTGGAGTCAGCAAACACAAGCCAAAGAAATCTATCAGGCTTCACAATACCTTCCTTGATCCCCATGCTGGCCTCTGATGGGTCCTTCTCCCTCAGAGGATTCTGTAGGTCACACTTGTCCATGCTCTCACTTAGTTGACTTAACTGTCTAGTACCAGGCAGGACTATGCTCTCCCTCTTCATTTCTTCCACATAGACAAAGCTTTACAGCTACTTTCCCTGTTTTTATCCTGCAACCCGTGGTCTTTGACTGGAGCCACACATTGTAATCACCTGGAGAGCCTGTCAAGGTCCCACCTGCAGGGGGTCTGACTGAACTGGTCCCAGGTGTAACCTGGGCGTCAGGACGTTTATAAGCTTCTCAGGAGATACTAATGAGCAGCCAAGGCTGAGAACTGTTGGTTTCCCGCCTGTCAGAGATCACTCACGACCAGTCCCACCCTTCAGCTTGGCTCAGATGGAACAGTTTGTGGCAAAATGTCGTCAAGAATTTTAATGAGCTTGATAATGGCAGAACTGAAATTAGATTCCAGGTTTCCTGACTCCCATATGCCTCATGGCCAAGATACTTGATGTTTGCATATCAATTTGATCGCCAACGTGTGACCATAAAAATAAGGAAGCCTCCCAAGATACCTATGAAGCTTCTTTATAACAGTCCTTATTGTAAGGGCCTTTCGTTTGTATCATTCACTGTGATTTTCAAGATACTTGCACTCAGCTCTCAATGGCAGGCAATGAATGACACCTTTGCTTGAGTTCTATCCTTCTGACCTCTGGTTGTCAATTTCCAGTTAGTGGGGAAGAGGCGTAAATACGAGTTAAAAGTAAGCAAAGGGGATTGGAAGGTGTTCACTTCTCCCAACCTTTTTAAAAATCCAGAAGAATGAATGAATGTGTAAGAGGTTTTGAGGGTGGGGCAACAGGGAAAATGGCATTCTTTTAGTATAACATTGCACATGTCATACTATAATACAGAGAGTAAAAAAGGACTCAGATCTCCGTTGCTCTTTGTCCACGTTTTGATCATAATTTAGATCTACTTGAAGCTTAAACAGTATTTCCGAGGCATAGATACCCTCCCAGGTGTCTATCTTCTTCCAGCGAAAATAACAATACATAGAACAGCATTAGTTATCCTAAACCATTAATGGAGATGTTATGTTTTTATTAGAATAACAGTAATACGGTCTCATTTTAAAAATAATTTAATGCACCCACATGCTTGCTTCCATGATCAAATGCTCTTCTGTCTGAAACTAGGAAGCAACAGGAAGCATTAGAGCATCAGAGAGAACAAGGTAGGCACAAAAGAAGTTTATAAGATTGAATCTAAGCAGTAGTAGCCCTATCCGTTCCCCCAAGAGAAGCAGCCTGATGATAATGATGATGATAATGATGATGATGATACCAAACCCTTATTTAATCCTTTACGGTTTTAAACGTGCTTTCATGCATATTATTTTATTTTATCCTCACAGCAAACTTGCTGTGACTTTCCAGGTAAGGACACTGAGGCCTAGAGAGAGTTAAAATGGCTTGCCCAAAATCACACAGCTAATGTGAAAGAGCTTCCATGGCACAAATGAAAATATTGTTGTCCTCTTCTTGGGCTTTTCATCTCCTCTTTTACTTTGTCTCGTATCGCTATAACCTAGATGTAAAGTTAACGAAGCTAGAGCTGACTTCTCTTAAACCTCAGCGGTGTCATTACGTTTCCATTATTTTTCAGTTACCAGATTTTTATTTTTGACAAGGGAATATCAAAGTATTTTGTTCCATTTCTCACATTGAGTTTGAAGGCCCTGAACCATGACCATCGCTGGGGGATCTAGCCAAGCAGGTGATGCTCCGAGTGGGAAGAAGACAGACAGCTGCTGCAGCCTCCAAAATACAACTGCAGCCAGGCTACAAAATTCAGTG
>NW_011899610.1:0-1649 GCF_000151845.1 Pteropus vampyrus | reverse complement strand
ATCACACAGCTAATGTGAAAGAGCTTCCATGGCACAAATGAAAATATTGTTGTCCTCTTCTTGGGCTTTTCATCTCCTCTTTTACTTTGTCTCGTCTCGCTATAACCTAGATGTAAAGTTAACGAAGCTAGAGCTGACTTCTCTTAGACCTCAGCGGTGTCATTACGTTTCCATTATTTTTCAGTTACCAGATTTTTATTTTTGACAAGGGAATATCAAAGTATTTTGTTCCACTTCTCACATAGAGTTTGAAGGCCCTGAACCACAACCATCGCTGGGGGATCTAGCCAAGCAGGTGATGCTCTGAGTGGGAAGAAGACAGACAGCTGCTGCAGCCTCCAAAATACAACTGCAGCCAGGCTACAAAATTCAGTGACTCTGAACGCGAAATCCCATCTCGTTTATGCCTCTGACGTACATGATATTCCACCCGCCATTACAGCTGCCTCTGTTACGTCTTATTGCCCTCTAATATTATCAGTTTCTTGAGGGCAAAGCTGCATGGTTTTTGGTTTCTTCCTCCCCTCCAACAATTCTTCCTAGCCCCTGCATTTCCTAATGTTTATGTCATCACTGCCATTTATCACCTGCCTTTAATACTCATCTTAAACAGATTTTTTTACCTGGATAAAACTGACAGGAAAGGGGAGAGGTGAACTGCTGCAAAAGAGACCATATGGCCCGCAGTGTCTAAAAGATTACCTGTCTGGTCCTTTACAGAAAAAAAATTTCCAATCCCTGATCTAGACAGTCCAGAAGCTCACCAGGAAATTTTATCTTCACTCATAGAAGATACTGACCCAAGTAAATCTCTAGGCTTCTTTCTGTTGATATTTTGGAGAGGAACAATTCTCTGTGGATGAGCAGAACACACCAGGAGTGGTAAGACCTGATAGACACATAATCCATTGATGCTGTGCTTACCTGCAGGACAGAAAAACAGAAGTATAGTTCAGGAGTGACAAACCTAAAGGCCTACAGGGGCCAAGCAGGTCACATAAATTGCAGTGTGTCACGTGGGGTTGTGGTGAACTAGAGAGCTCATACTGACCTTTGGGGCAGTTACAGCTGGGTGGCCATGCAGGCATATAAGCCCAGTGTTACCAGAGCCTCCAGAAAATCTGTTTGTTTTTATGAAATCTAATATTGAGATATTGGCAGCTGGTTAAAATTAAAAATAAGAGGACATCAACACAAAAACCTGCCCATTGATGTTTATAGTAGTTTCATTCATAATTGCCAAAACTTGGAAGCAACCAAGATGTCCTTCAGTGGTGAATGGATAAATAAACTGGTACATCCATACCACAATATTATTCAGCGCTAAAAAGAAGTGAGCCATCAAGCCACAAAGACATGGAAGAACCTTAAATACATATCACTCAAGTGAAAGAAGCCAGTCTAAAAAGACTACATACTGTATGATTCCAATGTACGACATTCCGAAAAAGACAAAACTATAGAGACGGTAAAAAGATCAGTAGTTGCCAGGGGCATGGGGGCAGAGAATGATGAATAGGCAGAACACAAGATTTTTAGGGCAGCGAAACCATTCTGCATGATGATATAATGGCAGAGATATGTCCAAACATTTGTCAAAACCCATAGAATATACAACCTCAGAGTGAACCCTAATGTAAACTATGGAG
>NW_011899609.1:2294-2641 GCF_000151845.1 Pteropus vampyrus | reverse complement strand
CCCCCCGCCTCCTATACGCCGCGCACTCGCCAACTACCCAATCTCTCTGGCCTCCGAGATCGCCGCACGCGAGACTCCGGAGCCCGGCATCTGGGTCCCAAGCCGGGAAGAAATAGTCCATTTCCGCAACCGAGCCGGGGGCAGGGTTCGAGATCCAAAGTCTGGACGCTGAGATGAGGAACTTCTCTGACTCGGGCTCGCCAGGGTCCCCCAGCCCGCTCCGCGGCTCCCCGCCCGCATTCAGATCCCGATTAGATTGGGAGTCAGCAGTGCGCTTGGAGGTCTAGTCGGAATCGCGAAAAGAACAAGGCTCCTCTCCTTGCCCTTCCCCTTGCCCCGCCCTCCAG
>NW_011899609.1:0-2244 GCF_000151845.1 Pteropus vampyrus | reverse complement strand
TAGATTGGGAGTCAGCAGTGCGCTTGGAGGTCTAGTCGGAATCGCGAAAAGAACAAGGCTCCTCTCCTTGCCCTTCCCCTTGCCCCGCCCTCCAGGCGTGGCTCAGCTTGGTCCCTGGACTGCAGATTTCCCAAGGTCTCAGAGAGGCTCCTGCCAAGGAAAAGCTAAAGTGGCACCCTCAAATCCAGAGCTCAAATCACCCCCTGTCACAGGAACACCAGCTAGTCTGAAAGCTCCTCTAAGACCTGAGAATCCCTGACAGCCTCTGTCTTCGGGAGCACTCTGTAGTGGGATAGCAACACCCACCGCCAGGGCCAGAGAACATGAAGTTTGCTCTCCGTGTTCTTTTTTTCATGGACTTTGGAGAACCCAGCCAATCAGTTAAGTGGCTAAGAGTGATAAGGATCGCATGTACATTAATCTAATGGGCCCCAACCTTTTTGGCACCAGGGACCAACACTCCTATGAGAATCTAATGCCTGCTGATCTGAGGTGAAGCTGAGGCGGTGATGCTAGCTCTGGGCAGCAGCTGCAAATACAGATGAAGCTTCCTTCTCTGGCTAGCCTGCTCATCCTGCCGCTCACCTCCTGCATGTAGGATCAGGCTCCTAACAGGCCCCCTAGGGGTACCAGTCTGCTGCCTGGGGACCAATCCCTGTATTAATCAAGTTGCTTTATGGACTAAGTTATGAACCTAAATCCAGAACCAGCTCCTGCACAGGGGGAGGATATCGAGGTGCAGCCCACAGGGAGGCAGTATCAGCCATGCACACACAGAAGTGCTTCCCCTCTTTTAACAGTTATAGTTTTTATACTACGTTAAGGATTTGCCATTCTGTGTTTTATACATCTTGAGCTTGGAACAGAAACATTAGTGGAGTCAACTGAGTAAATGTATTTTTTTAAAAGCTAATATTAAACAATATTTTTAAATAAGTCGAACAGATAGTGTTACATTAGCATTCATCCATTCAGTCATTCCTTTATTGAAAAAACAATTTAGACCTTGTCATTTCATAGGCACAGTGAATAAGATAATCTTGACTATTAAAGAATGGAAGTCGGGTGGGAACCACAAGGGAGAGATGTTTTTAAATAGACAGATTTTAGTGTGAACTGGAATAAGCAGATTGGAAAAGAATCATCTTATTTGGTTTTATCGATATTTCTTCAGTGTATGTATAACTCGCATTTATTTCAATGTTTAATATTAGAAGTGTTTTGGGTCTCCATTGAGAAGTTTGGTGACCAGAAATATGCCTTAGGAACTTAACTATTGTTTATATCAATTAGCCAGTGGTAAAACTGGTTTCCTTATCATTATTTTGCTTAAAGTTGCGGTTTCCAAGAACTTTACAGAGGACTTAACTGTACTCTCGCTTTTCCCTTTGTTAAAAGTGCCAACTCTAAAAAAAAGTGCCAACTCTGCTATCATTCATTCAACAAATGTTTCAGTACCCTATGTACTGGGCTCTGCATTTGACTCTGAGAAAACAGAGGAACAATCCCTACCCGCGGGAAGCCCGTGGGTTAGTTTTGTGCTATGCAATATGGTAGCCACGGGCCACATGTGGCCACTGAGCACTTGAAATGCGGCTAGTGCGACCAAGGAACTCAATTTATTTTATTTTATTTGAATTAATTTCAAAAACTGATAATTTATTCATTGAAAATCTTTTAGATGTGTTTGGTTGGGTATATGAATCAATTTTTTTCAACTGTAAATGTTTTGAAATCTAGATACAGATCAAGTATTTCCAATGCAAAATTTTAATTTCAATTTAAAAATTTAATTGAGATGCGCTGTAAGTATAGAATATACCTTGGATCTCAGAGACATTGTGTGGGGGGGGGGACATTTGTACAATATATCATTAATTTTAAATTGATTTAGATGTTTAAATGATAACATTTTGGACATATTGGGTTAAATAAGATACATTATAAAAGCTACTTTCTTCTTGCTAATGTGGCTGCTGGAACATTTAAATATTTCCACTGGATGGAGCTCATCTAGAGTATGAGATCAACAAAGAAGACCCGCCTGATGTGGCAGCACCGGGGGGGAAGTCTGCATGTGCCTAGGACACGAGAGAAAGGTCAAGAAAGTCTAAGGGAGCAAAGTGTGAGTGACCTTGGAAGGTGCACTCAGATGTGGGCATTGCCATTCTGGACAGAAGGAGTACACAGAAGCATAAAGCAATGGGCACTTTCCAGGGACTGCACGGAGTGTGGAGCGATGGT
>NW_011899608.1:3292-5824 GCF_000151845.1 Pteropus vampyrus | reverse complement strand
TTGATAACTGGGCTGGTCCATGACTTGTAGAAGTTGAAAGAAGAGGTCCTGTGGAAGCTGGAGGAGATGATCACACTGCTACCCCAGAAATTATATACAGTAGTCCAGACTTTGTAAAAACTCAAAAAGGTGGTCTGGTGGCAGGGAGGAGGAAATCAGGTGAGTGCTGGAGGAGAAGGGGCCTTATTTGTACAAGGAGCTGCTCATACTGGTCCTGGTTATGGATAAGTTATGGTAGGTAAGGTTGATGCAGGTTTGCCTGTTCCCCACAGCAATAAGGTAACCAGCATATCAGTAACAACGTACATTTGTTGCCTCAGCTCCTACTGTATAAGTCTAAAATTAATAGTGTGCTCCTTCATGTTCACCTTCCAAGTGTCACCCAAAATATCTCTGGGACCCATAATAAATTGGACCCATGAAAACATAGCTCCACCTTAGCTAAGCTGATCCATACAAATCCACCACAGCAGTATCCCCTGTATTTTGCTACCAGTGTGATATTCTATCAAAACAAACACTTTAGAAAATTCTGTCCTTGTCACTTCCAGTTGCCTTTGTCCAACAACCTCTGCATAGCCCAAACAAGGAGGTACAGCGCATAAATTAGGAAGGCATTATTAATATAGGACTTAGCTAATTAGAAATTATAGGACTTAGCTAATATTTACCATCGGGGGCTAAAGTAACACTTATAGAAATGGATCTGGATGGTGTGGTACTGAGCTGGTCAGTAAAATATAATGCTGGCTGGGGAAAACTTACTGACGTGTTACTTATCAATGACACGGGACTTACTGTCCTGGCAAGGGCAGGTGGAGTCAGTTCTAACAGTTTTCTAAAATCACTTCTTGATTCTTAAATGAGTTGTACTAAATGAGGTAGAAGTATTACAATTTGTGTGGAATACTACCAAGAACATGTCAGGTGGCTCACAGAGAAGGAAATGTTCGAATGGATTGACTACTGAAAATCTGAGAACCCATCACTTGATTATGGTTCTCAGGAAGTCCCAGAGATCATCACTCTTTAAAGCATAAAGCAATGTACTAAGGAGAGAGACACTGGCAAATTTGAAATTGTTTCACTAAATCGCCTATATTAAATCTTTTTAAAGATTGCATGTGGCCATTATCATAAGGATAACATGTACCTTCTTCCTTGGATGAAAAATGAAGGCATCTTGTTTTAAAGGAATGTAAGCCACATGTCTTATAATGGGTGCCAGCTATAATGGGAAGCCAGTTATAATGCGGGTCTAAGTGGTGCATGCAGGATGTGTATTTCTTATGCTCACTTCAAATTCTGCAGATCTCACCTGACACTGGGACCTGGTTTTTCCTCAGCTGCTGTGTGGTTCCAATGATGAGCATGAGCCCATGGTCCCTCCTTGCATTTCTACCATGTGTTCTGACCTATCATTCCAGGGCTTCCCTGAGGAGACCATTTACTAAAAAATTGAGGACATACTTATGAAATCAATGCATGTAAGGAAGTTCATTCACAGTGGGATGAGGGACTTGGAAGAAAAATTTTTTTCTCTATTCCTTTCCTTAATGAATAGCCTTGAGATGTAGATTGAAAACAGCTTCAGCTTCATATGATTAAGCAATCAGCTGCCCTGGATATCAGAATTAATAACACATCACTTTGTGTTTGCTCTCCAACTTGCCCTGTATCACTCTTCTATTCCCGCCCTGGGCTCATGTTCCCCTACATATTATTAGCGAATACAATTTTGCCTTGAGCTCTGTTTTCTAGGAATCTGAGCTAAAGAAAACAGGGATAAACCAAAAGAGTCACAAAGACTAAAATTTTAAAGCTGAGTAGTGGCACATAAAAATAGCTCCCACAGTCACTGCCTTGCCTCTTCAACCTAAACATCACACTCATTGCCCAAGGATAGTGGTTCTCAAAGTTGTGTATCCCAATAAGCAGCATCAATACTACCTGGGAACTTGTTAGAAATTTTTCAAGCCTCACCGTAGATGTATTAGGTCAGACACAACAGGAGTGGGACACAGCCATCTTTTTTGGCAACCCATCAGTGATCTGAATGCATGCTAAGGTTTAAGAAACCCTGCTTTAAGCTTTGAGTCAATGGCAGAAACAGGCAAAAGTTCAGATATTTTAATGCCATACATCTACAGTCTGCTGCCCCCACCATTATAAGAAGCTAACTCCTATAATCGAAAATTGCACCCTCCCAGAAACGAACAGTAATGTTTTCAAACATAAAGAGGGAGGATTTCATCATCATGATCAAGGTTCCCTTTTATACTGGTTCGTAGGATGGTTTTGTTCAAAATGAATTTAAATTCAGTCAAACACATTTCTTTATCTATTAGTAATCTGTGATATTCTCCTTTAGTTTGCAAATGTAGTAAATGACAAATACTGGATTTCTAATGTGAAACAAACATACAGACTGCTTTCTTGGAATAAAGCCAAGTTGTTTATGCTATAATTAATAGATTCTGTTTGTCATTTTATTGAGAAATTTGACACCTGAAACTGAATGGAAATGTTTTT
>NW_011899608.1:0-2027 GCF_000151845.1 Pteropus vampyrus | reverse complement strand
TTTGAAACACATTTGGAGGGATTTAATATACTTGCCTCTGCTCCCTTTCAATCAAAACTAGTTTAGGCTAAGATCAACAATTTGCTTTCCAGAAACATGTAAACATTTTGTGCAGAGCGATACCCTTGAAAACTTACTGGGCTAGCGATGTTATTATCATCATTCCACTGAGTACTACAATGGTAAAATTCACACACATACACACATACAATATTGACCAAGACTCCAAATATTTTCATTCTTTGAAACACATTCTTATGTAATCCATACCTCTCACATTAAAAATGATCAAAAGACCCTTTTTCTTATGGATTTATGCTGTTTTAACACAGAATAGAGTCTCAAAGGCCTGGTATCCACCCACATGAGATCCTTCCATCTTGGAAGAAGGAAGATTCTCTGAAGGTATCTGGAAATTAGGTAGATTCTTGAATAGACTCGAGTTTCATTCCAATTGGCCTCAGTGTCCCATTGTACAAGGTAAGCACTGGCTTTCCCTTCTTTAACAAGCTGTTTAGATCGTGTGGCAATCTCTGGTGCTAAAATGTGACCCTAAATGGGGAAAGCATTATCCATACCCCTCTCCTCTCCATCGCCCAAGTCTCTGAGCCTTTGGTATAAGAGGTTATGGCTTCAGCACTGGCAGACAGTACAAGAGAAAGAATACTTTAATATGACATACATTAATAACAGAATTTTATACTAGTATTGTGACCAGAAGTAAATAACAAGCTCTCTCTAGACATTATATATTACTTATTAAAGTAAGTCCAAATCTCTACCTTTATGCTTTATGTGCTGCTTCCCATATACTCAAATTATTCTCAGACTTCCAGAACATCTTTAAATTCTCTCTCAAGGAATATGACCTCAATTAAGAGAGATGTCCTTCACCTAAGTAGTTGTTTCTGGTGTCTCAAAATTCTCTTAGAAGGTAAGCACCCAAGATGCAGTGGGCTCACCTAGGCTGCTTCTAACAATGATCACCACTAAAAATATGAGACAAATGAGAAAGCAAAAACTAGAGGACTCTGAAAAGTAAACAAAAACAGGCTGATTGGGGTCCTAGGCCTGAAAGAGATTTCTTAAGTAGAACACTAAAAGTATAAACTACAACAGAAAAATTATAGTTTTAGAAAAAATTGGTTTTATCAAATTAAAAACATTTAGTCTTTGAAATATTTAAGAAAACAAAGCAGGGCTAGAAGGAAATATTCACAATGCCTATGTCAACTAATGGACTTGAATCCAGAATATATGAAGAACTTTTACTTCTTAATAAGAATAATATTGACCATAAAAATAAACATAAATGGGAATAATTACCTTACAAAAGAATTTTAACAAGATTTTCAGATTACCTAGAGGAGCAAATTTCTTCTTTAGCCTACCTAAAGACACTAATATTTCAGGGTCTCAGTTTTTAATAAGCCACTATGTTATATACGCAGTGCGTAAATCTCCATTTTGGTAAACCAATGACTCACCACACTGCTCTGCTTCTTTTCAGTTAATACCAGTTATAGTTAAAAATGTAACTGTAAAGATTGTCTTACTTCCAGTCAACATTTTATTCCCCTTGGGTATCCCTGAATTCTATTTTCTTCTGTAACTGACAATCGTGTATTATTTTATGCTCCTTTTGGCATGACACAACAAACGCATCTGGGAAAGAACAAGCGGGGTCTCCTGCTGCACTGTGTCTCTGTGGGAAAACAGTTAAATTCTGACTGCTGAATTTTTATAACTGGTTTCACTATAAGTTGCAGAAAGAACATTGAATATTTTTTTTAAAATACCATGCTGAGTGAGTACTGACAGGGGAGGAAACGTGTAAAAAAAGGAACTGATACTTGTGATATTTAGCAAGACTCCATCGCCCATTACCATGTCAATAGAAAATGACTCGCAAGCCATGGATGCTGTTTTCTAGCTTTGTGAGAACAGATCTTCCGCATGTGGTGTACGCCCTCGATAGGAATGATCATCCTGTTTACAAAAATAAGTACTATTAAAAATAGAAATTA
>NW_011899607.1:2149-4626 GCF_000151845.1 Pteropus vampyrus | reverse complement strand
TTAGGGAATGGAAAAACAGGATCTTACTGGAAAGTACCAGCCCACTGGGACTTGTAAATACATTTCTGCAGTGTTAAGGGTATCCCACTACATTAAGACTTAACAAAATCATGCCATATTACGGATATTTAATAAAAGAATAGGCTAATTCAACAAATATGACAAGAATGACCTAGATCATAAAATGTAAATAGATCGGTTTCTGATTATATTACTGTCAAATTTCAGAAGTAAATTGATATGGTTCAAAAATCCAACCAGTATAAGTATATATAGTAAAAAGTCTCTCTTCCAACTTCATCCTTGTTTATACCATTCCACATACAAACTTGTATTGCATCTTCCCAGGGTATATGCAAATAGAAGTAGAAGCAATATCTTCTCATTGTTCCCTCCTTCTTAAACTGTAGCACAGTCTACATTATTTTGTACCTTGCCTTTTTTAAATTAGCGTCGTAGAGATCTTTCCATAGCAATACTTAGCAAGCTTCTTTTTTCTTTTACCACAGCTATACAGTATTCCATCATGCACATGTGCCAATTTATTTAGTCAGTTCCCTACTTATGGACACTTGTATTGCTTTAACTATTTTACTTTTTACATAAAAGTCATAATAAATAGCCTTATAATAATACATCGTTATGAATATGTGCAGTGTTATTGGTACAACGTATCTGTGAGACCATTTAATAGATTCACCACATTGCCTTCTATATTGTTACATTTTGTACTTCCTCAGTGAGGTATGAAAAAAAATCCTTTTTCCCTAGAGCTATATCAACAAAGTGTGTGGGAAAATTTGAAGACTGTACTCTATTTGATAGGAAAATTAAACTATCGACATATAATTTTAATTTTCATTTTCTTAGTGGAAATGAATACATGCATCTTTTCATATACTTTAGAGCCATTTGTGTCTCTGGATCTGAAAATTTTGTCTTTTGCCCAAATTTCTGTTATGTTATTGGCCTTTTTTATTCCCAATTCCTACAAGTTTTTTAAATGTTAGGAAAGGGGGATTCTTGCTTGTTATATAAATTGTTTTACTTTGTTGTTTGGGTTTAATATTCCTCAGTGTGTGTGTGTGTGTGTGTGTGTGTGTGTGTGTGTGTGTGTGTGTGTGTGTTGTTTGATTTCATTTTTATGTTACATTTTCAATATTTTATTTTATGGCTTCTAGTATTTGGGCTGAAGACAGATTTTCCTTACTCCAAAGTTTAAAAAAAAAACATTTCCTATGTTAATTTGCTTTCTTATACCATTTTTAAAGCTATAGTTCTTACACTTAAATTAGTAATCTATATAAAGTTTATTATGGTATGTTGAGGGAAATATAGATCCAGTGCTATAGTTTTCTTATGGTTATTCATTGTCCAGCATTATTTTAAAAAAATCTCTGTTTATCCCACTGATTTTTGCTATCACAGTCTACCATATAGTAAATTCCCACGTTTGAATATATTTCTCAGCTTACTATTCTAAATCTTTGTCTGTGTCTAGTCTTGCATAGTAACACATTCCTTTAATAATTTTAGAGCTTTTATTAATTATAATATCTGATAGGGCCATACCCTCCTTATTTCTATGTTTTCTGTTTTTCTTTTTTACAGATTTGTCCTTTATCCCTTTTTTTCTAGATTAGATTAGCTGTGGTTCTCTATTTTTTGTTTTTTCAAAGAACATACTTGTTCTTTATTTATTGTAAAGTGTTGATTCATATTTTTATATCTGATCCAAGTATTATTTAAGCATTTTAAACTTCCAAGTGGTGGTGACTTTCTGTTTTCTAATATTGTTATAAATTGCTAGCTATCAACAAATAGCTTATTTATTATGTCATTTAGATTTTCTATATCCTTACTTAATCATTGGCCACCATAACTAAGTTTCCTGAGAGAAGGTCATTAAAATCTCTCATTTTTATTATATTTCTGACTATGTCTTTTTATAGTTCCCCTATTATCTACTTTTTGAAAGCTTTGCTTTTATCTGAGGCATTCTTTCACTATGTCAATATAAATTTCTCTTAATTTAGGAAAGTATTCCTAGACTATATTTTTAAATATTCGCTCTGTTATTTTGGTTTCTTTTGAGGAGATTCTAATTATATTCTGTTTGTATTGCCTTCCCTTTGCCTACCTTTTATGCCTATCTTTCCTCCTCTATCATTTTTACATTTTTCCTTTATATTTGTTTGTTTTTATTTGCATTTCTTATTTTTATCGTTCTTGTCCTATATTGTGCTTTTTACTGTGTGTAGTCTCCCTCGAACACCTTCTTATGAGTTTCTTTCTGCAATACATTTGTTTTTTTCTTATCTGTCTTAAATTCTCCTAGTTCTCTTTTCACATTCTCATGGCCATACCTCTTACTGTCCTATTCTTTCTTGCTTGGGTTCTTATAATTCTATGTTAATAACTATGATTACTTTTTAATTTGTAAAATAAAATTAATGTTAGAATGCTCTTACAAATCT
>NW_011899607.1:0-2099 GCF_000151845.1 Pteropus vampyrus | reverse complement strand
CATTTTCTTAGTGGAAATGAATACATGCATCTTTTCATATACTTTAGAGCCATTTGTGTCTCTGGATCTGAAAATTTTGTCTTTTGCCCAAATTTCTGTTATGTTATTGGCCTTTTTTATTCCCAATTCCTACAAGTTTTTTAAATGTTAGGAAAGGGGGATTCTTGCTTGTTATATAAATTGTTTTACTTTGTTGTTTGGGTTTAATATTCCTCAGTGTGTGTGTGTGTGTGTGTGTGTGTGTGTGTGTGTGTGTGTGTGTGTGTGTTGTTTGATTTCATTTTTATGTTACATTTTCAATATTTTATTTTATGGCTTCTAGTATTTGGGCTGAAGACAGATTTTCCTTACTCCAAAGTTTAAAAAAAAAACATTTCCTATGTTAATTTGCTTTCTTATACCATTTTTAAAGCTATAGTTCTTACACTTAAATTAGTAATCTATATAAAGTTTATTATGGTATGTTGAGGGAAATATAGATCCAGTGCTATAGTTTTCTTATGGTTATTCATTGTCCAGCATTATTTTAAAAAAATCTCTGTTTATCCCACTGATTTTTGCTATCACAGTCTACCATATAGTAAATTCCCACGTTTGAATATATTTCTCAGCTTACTATTCTAAATCTTTGTCTGTGTCTAGTCTTGCATAGTAACACATTCCTTTAATAATTTTAGAGCTTTTATTAATTATAATATCTGATAGGGCCATACCCTCCTTATTTCTATGTTTTCTGTTTTTCTTTTTTACAGATTTGTCCTTTATCCCTTTTTTTCTAGATTAGATTAGCTGTGGTTCTCTATTTTTTGTTTTTTCAAAGAACATACTTGTTCTTTATTTATTGTAAAGTGTTGATTCATATTTTTATATCTGATCCAAGTATTATTTAAGCATTTTAAACTTCCAAGTGGTGGTGACTTTCTGTTTTCTAATATTGTTATAAATTGCTAGCTATCAACAAATAGCTTATTTATTATGTCATTTAGATTTTCTATATCCTTACTTAATCATTGGCCACCATAACTAAGTTTCCTGAGAGAAGGTCATTAAAATCTCTCATTTTTATTATATTTCTGACTATGTCTTTTTATAGTTCCCCTATTATCTACTTTTTGAAAGCTTTGCTTTTATCTGAGGCATTCTTTCACTATGTCAATATAAATTTCTCTTAATTTAGGAAAGTATTCCTAGACTATATTTTTAAATATTCGCTCTGTTATTTTGGTTTCTTTTGAGGAGATTCTAATTATATTCTGTTTGTATTGCCTTCCCTTTGCCTACCTTTTATGCCTATCTTTCCTCCTCTATCATTTTTACCTTTTTCCTTTATATTTGTTTGTTTTTATTTGCATTTCTTATTTTTATCGTTCTTGTCCTATATTGTGCTTTTTACTGTGTGTAGTCTCCCTTGAACACCTTCTTATGAGTTTCTTTCTGCAATACATTTGTTTTTTTCTTATCTGTCTTAAATTCTCCTAGTTCTCTTTTCACATTCTCATGGCCATACCTCTTACTGTCTTATTCTTTCTTGCTTGGGTTCTTATAATTCTATGTTAATAACTATGATTACTTTTTAATTTGTAAAATAAAATTAATGTTAGAATGCTCTTACAAATCTTATCTGTTCCATGGCAATTTTTCCAGTGAGTTTAATTCATTTTTAAAAAAACTTTTTTCTGTCATTTTCCACATTTTTCTTATAGTATATAGGAACAGGAATACTGACAGAAATACCTTTATTTGCTTACCAGTCATATTTGAAAGAACCGGATTTCCCAGACCTGTTATTTTCAGGGGACTCCTAGGACAACATGGAATGTTAATGACCTTCCTCAAGAGTTTCTTCAGTTCAAGGGCTCCCTCTTATTTTACAATCACAGACAAATTTTCTTTGGCTATGGCAGAATTGTGTAGCTGAGATTTCTCTGCCTCTCTGAACTTGAAGATATTCATGAGAGTATGAGCTCTGTGTTTCTCAGGTTCATTCACTAGCCTCTTCCACTAAGGGTAGGGCCTTTGCTTTCTCAGGTGGTTCCTTCAACTTTAAAATGTGTACTTTTGCTGGCACTTTATGAGACTTGCCACTTCTGAGGCTCTGG
>NW_011899606.1:1998-4193 GCF_000151845.1 Pteropus vampyrus | reverse complement strand
ATGGGGAGCTCAGGGAAGAGGGAACCCGCGAATGAGTACGTGTCCTTATTTCGTCGTGTCATCTCGGGCATGCTACTTGAACTCTCTGACCCTCAGTTTCTTCTTCTGTAAAATGAGGACAATACTCGTGCTATGTCAAGAAGTCGGTACTAAATCGGGTAAAGTATATGAAGCATTTAGAAGAGTGCCTGGCACATAGTAAATATTTAATAAGTGTATTTATTTTTTTCGACATAGACTTATTGGACATTTAGTGCTCAGCAGTACATGCAGGGGACCATGCTGGGTCCTGGAGATCCTGTAGTGAATGAATAACTCCCAGTTCTCATGGAGCGTCCGGTCTGGTGAGGGGAGACAAAGGTATTAAAGCACAGGCAGTGCTGAGGACTGCAGAAAAGTAAAGCAGGGTGAAGGTTAAAGTGGGGGGTGGGGCTGTGCTAGTTGATAGCGGATGATTTGGGCAGAGACTGAAGGAAGAGAGAGAGTGAGCTGTGCACCTGCTTTGGGAAGATGTGTCCTAGGCAACCGGCCGTGGCAACCGCAAAAGTCCTGGGGTGGAACCTGTTTTTATTTTTTTAAAAATTATTTTATTATGGTGACATCGGTTAACGAAATCCAGTAAGCTTCAAGTGTACAATTCAATAGTAACGCGTACGTATATGTACATTGCATTGTGTGTTCATCTGGCTTTGTGTGCTCGGAGGTCAGGAAGAAGCGGTAGGGGGGAGAGAGTGCGGGAGGCGCAGGCGGGGAAGTCGTAGAGGCTGGACTATGTGGAACCTCAACCGCCACCGTTTGGACTTTGGGTTGGACCTCGAGTGGGAGGGCGAGCTGCTGGAAGGTGTAGGGCAGACCAGTGATGTGACCGGACGTAAGTGTTAAAAGCATCACTTTGTGGGGAGAGGTTGTGCGTGGAATGTAAGTTGATTATTAGTTTTGTTATTGCGATTGTTATTTGGCCTGGAGCAAAGCAAGTGTCCTTCCTTCCCTCAGAACCGGTCCCTGACGCCCAGACCTAAAGATGTGAATAAACCCCCCAGCGACACCGTTACGCAGTGGAGACAAGTATTTTGGGGCGTTTTTATTTTCTTGCAACGTCGACCTTCCTTCAGAGCCGACGGCAATTCTTTAGTCCTTGGCGGAGGTACTCAGGAAGAATTTATGTGGATTTTTTTTTTCTCAAAGAGCTGTTGGTACAGATTGTAAATAACAGCTCGTGTGTTCAGGGAAGTGGCTCGTGGCCTTGTCAGTCACGCAGCCCTTGTAAAGTCTCCCAGCACCTACTGGTGCAGGAAGCTGTACTTGGAGGGCTTGTGCACATGCGTACGTGCATACGTGTGTGCTGATGCACGTCCGTGCAAATGCACACATGCCTGTGCGCATGCACATATATGTGTGTGCACATGTCTGGCTGGATGTGTGCACTGATGCGTATAGACACATGCGTGCTCGTTCCGTATGTATGGATTGTGCATGCGCTACATGTTTATGAGCATGTGCAGTGTGTACGAATGTGTGTTTGGTGCGATGATGATGATAGGTGATAGATAAGTGATAGATGATAGATAGATAGATAGATAGATAGATAGATAGATAGATAGATACTTTTCAAAAGCTTTTAATCCACAAAGAGCTGATCAGAAGCCTGAGAAATTGAAGCTTGGAGCTCAGTTCTCCTCCAATGTGGAGACATTGCCAACAGCATTGCCCAGCAGCGACGGTCCCCAAACGGGCAGGAACCGCCCATGGGCACTGGGACACCTCCCCGGACACTCTGCAGGTCCCGCCACAGGCCACAGGCCCCTAGTCAGGTGTGCTGCAAAGACACGGAGAGCTGGCTGTGTCCCTCCTTGCTCTGTCCCCCTCGCTGGCAGGAAAGAAAACCAGAAGAGCAGAAGACAGCGGGAAACAGCTCCCAGGTCGGGAGCCTCGAGAGGCGAAGTAAATCGAGCTCTGCCTTGTTCTCTTGTAGACAAAGCCATCTCCTCTCTAACCCCCAGGAAGCCCCACATTCCCGCAGAAGACAAAGAGGCCGTGTGGCCCCGAGGGGCTCCCTCGTCTCTCCCGATCTTTCCATTCCAGTCACTCAAAAGCGGGCCAGACTCCGCCTCTGCCCCCTCTGCTCCTGCCTTGTCCCGTCCTGACCCTTCGAGGTGTCTCCCTCAGGGGCCTGGCCAGGCCTCCAGAGAGTCTTC
>NW_011899606.1:0-468 GCF_000151845.1 Pteropus vampyrus | reverse complement strand
TTAATTGGTTAATTGGTTAATTGGTTAATTGAATAATATGAATTTTGGGAGTGGGCATCTTGGAGACTGGGCATCCTGTAAGCTAAGATGGTAGACCCTCAAGTTCCCTGTGAGCAGGCCACCATGCTCCAGGGTGTCCCACCA
Source organism: Pteropus vampyrus (assembly GCF_000151845.1). Taxonomy (NCBI): domain Eukaryota; kingdom Metazoa; phylum Chordata; class Mammalia; order Chiroptera; family Pteropodidae; genus Pteropus; species Pteropus vampyrus. The sequence goes on along the minus strand of NW_011899606.1, from coordinate 324 downwards.
TTGTGAACTTGTCAGGGGTATGGTGTTCGAGGCTCCTTTTCCCCACGTTCTATTCTAATTTCCTTCTGTGTCACAAGTTATTTCCATAATAGATTTTCTTCCCCGTACTCCCATATTTGCCTTGAAGATCAAACTTCCCAAGATGCTTGGGGATCATCAAGCTGAAGCAGACGGCCCATCAGAGGACATGATCAGGGAGGTGCTTCTCTCCCATTGAGATGAGACTGATGAGCCCAGAAAGAGAGCACAGAGCTGGCGGCTGGGAGTTCCTGACACTGGGCAGCTGAGCCAGGCTGGCCACGATTTTTGGCCATGAAGTCTGTC
>NW_011899605.1:3498-6027 GCF_000151845.1 Pteropus vampyrus | reverse complement strand
TTATAAGAAATAACAAGAAATATAGACAAAAGAATCCAAACATGCTAGAAAGTCATCAATATGTAAGAGAAGAGAGCAAGAGAATTAGAAAAGAACAGCATAGAACTCTAAAAACAATCAGAAAACAATTAATAAAATAGCAATAACTACATATCTATTAATACTTACTTTAAATATAAAAGAATTAATGTTTTCATCAGAAGACTTAGCATAGCTAAATGGATAAAGAAACAAAACCCATCCATATACTACTTACATGAAACCCACTTCAGATCAAAAGGGCTCAAAGTAAAGGGATGGAAAAGATATCTCATGCATATTGAAATGGGAAAAAAAGCTGGCGTAGCAATAATTATATCAAATAAGAGACTAAGAGACTTAAGACAAAGACTGTAAAAAGAAACAAAGAAGAGAATTTTATAATGATAAAGGAATTGGTTTAATGAGAGTATATAACTCTTATAAACATCTATGCACCCAAAATAGAAGCACCTAACTATATAAAGCAAATATTTATGTACAGTAAGGGAGAGATCAACAGTAAGACAATAATAACAGAGACTTTAATATCTCATTGACAGTAATGGATAGATCATCTAGACAGAAAATCAAAAAGAAAACGGTGGTCACATTACACCAGATGGACTTAATTGATATTTTAAGACATTTTAGCACAAAGCAGCAGAATATACATTCTTCTCAAGTGTACATGAAATATTTTTCAAGACAGGCTACATTTTAGGTCACAAAATAAGTATCAATAAATTTAAGAATATTGAAATAATATCAAGCATCTCCAATCACAATGGTATGAAACTAGATATTGATTACAGGAGAAAAATTGTAAAACACAAACACATGGATGCTAAATAATATGCCACTAAAGAATGAATAGATTAACAATGAGGTAAAGGAAGAAATTAAAAGATACCTTGAGACAAATGAAAATAAAAACACAATGACCAAAGCAGTTCTAAGAGGGACACTTATAGCAATACAGATCTACCTCAAGAAACAAGAAAAATATACAATAAACAATCAACCTTATACCTAAAGGAACTAAAAAAAACAAACAAACAGCAAGCAAAACCCAAAGTGAGTAGAAGAAAGGAAATAATAAAGATCAGAGCAGAAGTAATCAAAATAAAGTACAAAAAGACAATAGAAAAGGTCAATAAAACGGAGAGCTGGTTCTTTGAAAAGAAAATTGGCAAATTTTCATCCAGACTCATCAGGAAAAAAAGAGAGAAGGCCTAAATAAATAGAGAGAAATGAAGGAGAAGAAGTTATGAATGACATCACAGAAATACAAAGGAGTATAAGAAAACACTATAAAAAATTATTTTCCAAAAAATTGGAAACATGAAAGAAATGAATAACTTCTTAGAAACATACAGTCGTCCAAGACTGATTCAGGAAGAAACAGAAAATTTAAACGGAACTTAACTAGTAATGAAATCAAATCAGTAATTAAAAAAATCCCAACAACCAAAAGCCCCAAACCAGATGGCTTCACAGATGATTTTTACCAAACATTCAAAGGAAACTTAATACTTATTCTTCTCAAATGATTCCAAAAAAATTCAAGAGGAGAGAAGGCTCCCAAACTCATTTATGAGGCCAGTATTTCTCTGATACAAAACCCAGATAAAGATACTACAAAAAAAGGAAATTATAGGCCAATATCACTAATGAATATAGATGCAAAAATCCTTAACAAAATATTAGCAAACAGAATTCAGCAACACATTAAAAAGATCATATATCATGACCAAGTGGGATTTATTCCAGGAATGCAAGTTTGGTTCAATATATGAAAATCAATCAATGTGATACATCTCACAAATAAAATGAAAGATAAAAATTATATGATCATATTCATACATGCAGAAAAAACATTTGAGAAAATCCAACATCATTTATGATAAAAACTCAGTGAAGTGGAGCTAGAGGGAACACATATCAACATAATAAAGGCCATATGTAACAAACCTACAACTAGCATCATACTCAACATAGAAAAGTGGAAAACTTTTTCTTTAAAATGAGGAACAAGACAAGGATGTTCCCTTTCATGACTCTTATTCAACATAGTATTGGAAGTCCTAGCCACAGTAATGAGAAAAGAAAGAGAAATAAAAGGCATCCAAACTGGAAAGAAAGAAGTAAAACTGCCATTATTTGCAGATGACATGATACTATTATATATAGAAAACCCTAAAGATTCCACCTAAAAAACTATTAGAATGAATAAAGTAATTCAGTGAAGTAGCAAATTACAAAATCAGTATTCAGAAATGGGTTGCATTTTATACACCAATAATGAATTACCAGAAATAGAAATTAAGGAAATAATCCCATTATAATTGCATCAAAAAGAATCAATCCTTTGAATAAATTTAACTGAGGAGGTAAAAACCTGTCCTGGGAAAATGGTAAGACATCAAAGAAAGAAACTGAATAAGATACAAATAAATGGAAGGATATACCCTATTCATGAATAGAAGAATTAACATTATTAAAATGTCC
>NW_011899605.1:0-358 GCF_000151845.1 Pteropus vampyrus | reverse complement strand
AAAATTCCACTCCTGGGTATCTACTTAAATAAATCCAAAACATTAATTCAAAAAGATATATGTACCTCTATGTTCATTTCAGCATTATTTACAATAGCCAAGATATTGAAGCAATCTAAGTGTCTATTGATAGATGAATGAATGAAGATGATGTGGTACATACATACAATGATATTTGTCAGTCATGAAAAAGAATGAAATTTTAGCATTTGCAATGACATATATGGACCTAAAGTATGTTATGCTATGTGAAATAAGTCAGAGGAAGACAAATACCATATGATTTCACTTATATGTGGAATCTAAAAAGAACAAAATAAACAAAACAGAAGCAAACTCATAGATACAGAGAACAAAT
>NW_011899604.1:468-1978 GCF_000151845.1 Pteropus vampyrus | reverse complement strand
CTAAAAGGGCATCCGCATATTATTTATTTATCATTAATTGTATTTATTATTAAATATATATTATATAGTATATTGCATGTAATTATTGATTATTATTATTAGTTTAATTATCAAATAACATCTTAATGTAGGAATTACTATCTTCATTAAATATGTAGAAATGGAAGTTTAAAGAGGTTGAGTGTTTTCAGTAAGCTCTTTGATAAATGGTAGAGCTAGAATATGCCCTCAATTTCTTATGACTCTTAAGCCTATGTGTTCTTTTCACCATCTCAAGCTGCTACCCACAAAGTGAAACATTAGAGTGATTTATTCATAAAGAGAGAAATCTTTAGTGGACTATAACCAAATTGAAGGTAGGGGCTGTGACTGATTTTTTAAAATCTACTATGTCAAACATAATAAATACTGCGTAAAAATATTCTAACATGTGGAAAGAAAGAAGAGATGGAGGGAGTTAGAGAAGCAGCAAAGGAGGCAAGGAGAAGTAAAGGAAGGAAGAGTGGGAGGGAGGGAAGGAACTGTCTTCAAGCTGAATCTAGAAAAATAAATTGTATTTTTTCTGGGATGGTTGTGAGAAGAAGAGTATTTGAGGTTGATTCACATAATCCAGAGTACAGTGCGTGTGCGTGGTAAAAAACAACAACAAATAATTCTTTCTAGCTCGATTCTAGACAGAAGAAAATGGTAGGAGATAAGATTGCTAAAACAGAATGGGTCCTTATTCATTTATCTATTCATTCATTTATTCATGCATTCAACAAATTCAGTGATTACTATGGCTAGGCATTGCTAAAAGAGCTTAGTGTGTGTCAGTGAATGAAACAGATAAATACACCATCCATTTTGAATCTTACATCCTAGTGAAGAGAGACAGGTCATAATAATACATAAATAAATTATACAGAATGCAAAAAGTAATAAGTGCTTATGGGTGAAAAAAATAGCAGAATAGTGGAATGAGATACAGGGGCAGGCCAAAGTAGCATATTGTGGTGTTTTGGGTAAATCATTAGAGGGTGACATTTGAGTAATGCCTTAGAAGAGGTGGTGGAATGATTAACGTGTTTGTCCAGGGAATGAATTCCAGGTAGATAGAATGGACTATGTAAATTCTAGGACACAAGTGAACCTGGAGTATTCATAGGGCAGCCAGAAGGCCAAAATGGCAAGGGTGCAGTGCATGGGATGAGGTTGGAGGTCGGAGAGGCGACAACAGTCTACATCTAAGACTGTCTCTACATGAGAAAATTAGGGAGTCACTGGATGCTTTGGAGAAGACAAGTGGCACATGTTTGATTAGGATTACTTAGGCTGTTATGTGGGGGCAGATGTGGCAGCAAGGACCAGTTAGGAAGCTGCTGTAGTCCAAGCCACCCATGATGGTGAAGAAGGTGTCTTTAGGCAGCATGCTACCCAGGGCCAAATTCCAGATGCATTTACAAGGAAGAACCAATAAGATTTGTTGATGGTTTAGATATGGAGTGTGAGAGAAATAGAGGAGTCAAGG
>NW_011899604.1:0-418 GCF_000151845.1 Pteropus vampyrus | reverse complement strand
AGGGCCAAATTCCAGATGCATTTACAAGGAAGAACCAATAAGATTTGTTGATGGTTTAGATATGGAGTGTGAGAGAAATAGAGGAGTCAAGGGTAACTCTAAAGTTTTGGGCAAAATTGCCCTTATCTAGAATGGGAATGCTGTGGACGATATAAGTTTGTTGGAAAAGATCAGGAATTATCTTGTGCCCAATGACTAGGAATTAGTTCAAGTGTGCATGTCAAGTGAGCAGGTGAATATTGAAAACCATGAGATTAGAATGGACCACCAGAGAGGGAAGAGATTTTTAAAAAATGTCATGTTCATGGTTTGAAACATTATTTTTTGATTGATGGGGAACTATTGATTTTCTTTTTTGATAATAGGAGTAACACAATCTCAACTGGGCTTGTTTTGTTGGTGCATTTTTTTTTTTTTT
>NW_011899603.1:1571-3510 GCF_000151845.1 Pteropus vampyrus | reverse complement strand
TGTCCTTGCAATGGCCTCAAGGCCCTATACGATCTCGCCCCTACCACCCTTACCTGACATTCTCCCTCTTGTTCATACCTCTCCAGACACGCTGTTTTGTTTTTGTTTTTGTTTTTTTGTTTTTGCTGTTTTTTGAACATGTTATGCACATTCCTGCCCACTTGAAGGTCTGGGCTCTACCTGTTCTGTCTGGGTGCTCTACTGGCCAACCTCGTCACCTCCTTCAATGCTTTGCATTCAGACTTGCTCAAATCTCACCTTCTCCATGAGACCTACTCTGGCCATGAGATTTATATTGCAAACTGCCCCACGCCTAGCACTTATTTCCTTGCCTCGTTGCGTTCTTCCTGTTGTTTCCATAGCATTCCTCCACCACTTTCTAAAATGCTTTTTTTTTTTTTTACTTTTCGTTGTCTGTCCACTCTCTCAAAGGCGGGAACCTATTTTGTTCACTGTTGTACCCCAAGTTCTAGAACAGTGCCTGGTACATGGAAGCTGCCTGATATTTGTTGAATTAATGAAATTTCTCCAGAGGCAGCAAACTTCCCACCTCTGATCTATCTATCAGCCTAGATCTGGTCAGACTGAACCAAGAGACTACAGAAATAAGGCGGATGTGGAGGTATCCTACCTCATGTCAGGCCTGAGAAAACTGGGAGTGGCTCCAGACTCCTCCTGGTTTGCTTTTAGTTGTGCCCTATGATCCATGTCAGACAGACTTGGGTCTCTGGTTTGTTGGGCTGCAGCTTTGTCCTCAGAGCCAGTGCCTGCTTTCTAGGGTCAGATCTCACAGGAACCCCCATCTTCCAGGCTAGATGACATTTGTCTATAACTGTACTGTCCAGCATAGTGGCCACTAACTACATGTGGCCACTGAACACAACTTGTGGCCAGTCCAAGTTGAGATGTATTGAAAGGTAAATATGAAAGACAGTATAAACAAGAATGTAAAATATCTCACTAACAATTTTTAATATTGATTACATGTTACTGTTTTAGATATATTGGGTTAAATAAAATATACTGTTAAATAAAATATTAAATAAAATATACCTTTTTTATTATTTTTTAAAATGTGGCTACTAGAAGACACAAAATTACATAAGTGGCTTGCATTCTAATATACACGATTAACATATAATGTATACTGTATACTATAATATAGAATATCCAATGGGACAGTGTTGAATCTATTAGGAAAACTACTCACATCTAGAAATCAAATTCCATGAGCTTGAAACACATTTCCTAAATATGAACTGATGGTTCCTTTATTTCAAATAATATTGTCAAATTGCATTAAGGCCAAGGCCCCTTCAGGATTTGACTAATTGGGTTAATGGGGACTTTTAAAGAAGTTTTGGCTTTGTTTTTGTTCTTTTATCATCTGGTAAGGCTTTGCCTGAGGGGCTGAAAGCCCTCCCAAAGAACAGTCTCTTCCTTGGTGCCTCAGACGTTCACTTGAGTTCCGCCATCTGCTGGGAACTGGGGGGAGCAGGATGCGGAGACCTGAACGTTGCACGTCTTCCACGGGGCATGTCAGTACAGCAATGGCCCAGCTCCGACCTGCAGGGCTGCAGCCACCGGGCTGAGGGGACACCACCCAGGTCTGCTGGCCTGTGCTGCCAGAGGCAAGGGCTTCGGGTTCACAGAACTAAATACAAGAAGACTTTGGACTCCGGGGACTGCTTTGGGGATGGAAATACAGGCTGTGGGTAGTTTCAGGAGAAACCAGATCCCAGAGCCTGAGACTTTGTGGAAGCCAGGCCAGGGGAGAGGGGCTCTACAACAAAGCTGAGGATCAAAGCTGAGGACAGAAAAGACGGAACGAGGGTTTCAGTGACGGAGGGGCTGACACCAGAAAGACACAAGGGTGGAAAGAGGGGCTGGTTAGGGAGACTTTCAGAGAGAGAGAGAGAGGGAGGGGGAGAGGGGGGTG
>NW_011899603.1:0-506 GCF_000151845.1 Pteropus vampyrus | reverse complement strand
ATACAAGAAGACTTTGGACTCCGGGGACTGCTTTGGGGATGGAAATACAGGCTGTGGGTAGTTTCAGGAGAAACCAGATCCCAGAGCCTGAGACTCTGTGGAAGCCAGGCCAGGGGAGAGGGGCTCTACAACAAAGCTGAGGATCAAGGGGGACAGAAAAGACGGAACGAGGGTTTCAGTGACGGAGGGGCTGACACCGGAAAGACACAAGGGTGGAAAGAGGGGCTGGTTAGGGAGACTTTCAGAGAGAGAGAGAGAGAGGGAGGGGGAGAGGGGCGTGGGGAGGGAGAGGGGAAGGGAAGGGGAGAGACAAACATGGCAGGGGGGTGGGGAGGGAGAGGGGAAGGGAAGGGGAGAGACAAACATGGCACGGGGATCTCTTGAAAATTTGCTTCTGGATCTCAGCTCTCGGACCCGGGTCTTTCCTGGTGGTTATTCCTTCCTGACTCAGGGTTGAAAATCTAGACTGGGAATTATACTCTTAAATTTCTTGTGAAAAGCAAAAC
>NW_011899602.1:4696-5015 GCF_000151845.1 Pteropus vampyrus | reverse complement strand
TGAGAGAACACTGATCGAAAGCGTGGGTTCTTGGAGGGATGTTGCAAAAAAAGTTTTAAATAAATAAGTAAATATCGTGCATTAATATTTCCCCCATTGCAAGGAATGATACTGAGTCTCGGGAAAATTATTTTTTTCCAAGGAAGACTAAGTTCATGAGTGGTAGAGCTCGTTTGTGATTTTAGGTCATTCCTTTCAAAATCTGAGCCCTTCGCTCTCTGTTAATTCCTTCGTTTGTCACTTTGCTCATTCATTCGCTTGACGGATACTTATTGACTTTGGGCCGCTGTGCCAGGCACTGCTCTCGATGTCGCGGACT
>NW_011899602.1:0-1826 GCF_000151845.1 Pteropus vampyrus | reverse complement strand
TCATGTTCCGGGAGGCTGACCCTTTAGGATGCTAAGAGGGTTGACTGTCTTTTCTCCAGGGCCGAGGATTTGATTGTGACAGTCTGTGGCCGCTATTCGGTGCCCTGTAATCAGATTATTTCGGCAGAAGGATACTTCACTGTTAATTGGCATAGGGTGAGTGGCGGGAGCCAAGGTGTCCGGCGAGAGGAGAGGAGGGAATTGGAAGAGGCCCGAATACTCAGAGGTGCCTTTGGAGCCGTTTAAATGGGTTTGAGAGGGAGCCTGTCACATCTGGTTGTTGTGATAATTAGATTAGGAAGCGGAGAGATGTCGGGAGGAGACATCCAGCGTAATCTGCACAGACGCTGCCAGTGGCCCGGAGGTGGATCCGAAAATAGATGGCCTGCAGAGGTGACCTGCAGAGGATGCGACAGCCCGGGGCGCGGGCCCTGGGGGGCGTCTCGTGCCGTGGCTTCCAGCCCTGGCCATGGAGCAGCCGGGCGTTGGAAGCCGCCGTGTGCTCGTTTGCGGAGGCAGGCTCCCGGTCTCTGCCCCTGCGTCTCCCACGCAGCGACCTGGGTTTGGCCCCAGGGGTCTCTGTTTTAAGCGAGGACGATGCTGACAAAGTTGTTTCGTATCACTGACCTGGTTTCCAGTCTCTCAACGTCAGCACTTGAGAGACCCAGAAACGGGGCGAGGAGCCTGGCCTGGGATCGCGTCGTAAGCACGGCAGCACCCGCACCGCGCCGGGCACCTGCCACACGCTACATCTCATTCGATCTTCCTGGGCGGTCCTGCAGTGGTCATCGTGTTTATCGTGGTTGACAGATAAGGATACTGAGGTTCTGAGCGGACCGGAGACTTGCCCCAAATCACATAGCCAGTGAGTGGTGAACAGAAGACCACTTCGCTGCCTGGCAGGACCCCACAGGCCCTCAGCATCTGGGCCCTGTACTGCAGCCCCGCGGACCGGGAACCGCTGGGGGTCAGCAGCGTGGCAGCCTGGAAGAGGGCTGGTCACAGAACAGAGAGGGGCGCGTGGCCTGGAGCCCCGTGGGCACCCTCGCGTCTCTCGGTCACACCCACACGCCCCCGGAAGTGAGGGTGCTCACGCACGTCTCCTTCCAGACTCGGATATATTCCTCTTTTGGACGACTGCACCCTGGAGTCACCCAGAGAAGGAAGTCGGGAATTCTGTCCCCGGCTCGGCCAGGTCGCGACGGCACAATTCAACGCCGTCCACTCCTTGTCCCTGTGACAACCACACGTGCCTCTCCAACCACACTCACCTTCCAAGTGAAAACGAGCAAATCACGCTTCCGCCTAACACAAGGCAACGATCCCAGTATGAGCGAGAAGCCGTTGACCCTCCCCCAAGGAGAATACCCGATTCTGCACGTTCCCTTTGCCGGCCTGATGGGGTTCACTGCCCTCTTAGCTGAGCCACGTCCCCCGGCAGATGGCCTGTAACTCACTCCTGAGAGTCAAGGCTAACCATTAATAGTATATCTCAAGCTAAAGAGCTTGAAAATGGGGTAGAGGAGGGGGGGAGAGAGAGAGAGAGACAGAGAGAGGAAAGATGACCTGGCTGATATTATACAAATATACTTATATAAGAGCAAGAAAAAAAACACTCAGAACTACAATAGTCCTCATCTGTGCAGCTGGCTTCAGGTTGTTCGCAATATTCACAGACTTACATCACCCACAACCCATCACACACTCCCTTTGCCTTCAGCAAGCACCTTGGGGCAGTGGCCCCCTGGCTGGGGAGATGACCCAAACCTCAGTTTTTCCACTTTTCCAGTTTTATTGCAGGTACCCAGAAAGTCTCTCGCGTTCCA
>NW_011899601.1:1333-3787 GCF_000151845.1 Pteropus vampyrus | reverse complement strand
TTTAATGTCAGAAGGAATTAAGTTTGGGGTTTTATTCTGTTGAGAATTAGGTGGTTTGTTACTGCAGCAAAAGCTGACTAATACCCTAGCTAGCATCTGTTTTCTTACCTACCTAAGCATCCTCACTGTAAGGATCAATAAGGGATGATATGACAAGGACTAACCCCTTTTTTCATCAATCTCCCCCTCTACCCCACCCACCACTCTGTATACACGTCAATTCCTCTGGATATTGCCATGTTTGTAACTTTCAGCTACCTTGGCCACTAATTAGTGACTCATAATTGGTCTACAGTGGGAGAAAAGGATGATGTGATCGTACACACAGAAGAAAAATGTGAGCTTTATGCCACTGGTTAAGGTTTTTCTGTTTCTCTTAGTAAATGTCCATGCAAAGGAAAGAATTTCTGGCTAAGAGAGGTGGGACCGGGATGACCACACACAGACAGGAAGGAGAGAGGTCCTCTGTTCAGACAGGAAGGACTCAGTGCAAGCCATTTGGTGGCTGGTGGACAACAGCTTGAAGAGTCAGGTCCAGAGAGAACAGCTTGAAGTTAAAGTGGTTTAGAGCCAAGTCTAAATCCCTCTGCGTGGTTAAGCTAAATCTAAAGGAAGACTCCCAGGGCCTGAGCAACCTCAGGGTTGCGAGGAGAATCATCTGATCACCAGAGGGGAGATCAGAGCACCAGGTTCTTGGTCAGGAGTGTGAATAAGAGACTTTTCCACCGGCAACAGCAGCTTCTCAGAGCCAGCCAGGACCCAGCCTTCAATTTGTTTCCAGCGCAGCACGTTTAATCACATGCTGAGTGCTGTGGCCTCCCAGATGCTATTCTGATAGTCACAGGAAGAGATTCCAGAGCAAATGCAGGAGTGTTCTGGGCTTTAAGGGTAAAACAGTTTTTCACCCCATAACCCAACTGTGTTTTTAATTGTGATGAGAAAAAGCAGTCTGCACCAATGAAGAAAAGGACTCCACAAACACACCATCTTTCTCTTTTTACAAAGAGAGAGAGGCTATGGTGGGCAGGATGCCCACCAATGCTGACCCTTCCTGGGGTATCATGTTCAGAAACCTGTGAGGTGTGGAGTTGGGGGCTGACTGGGGAGTTCTCTCGTTAGCTCAGCCCCTGCTGACTTACAGGAGGCTGTGGTGCACCCTGTGACAGTTACAATCCCCATACCTCCTCCTAAGGCTCCTAGAGACCTTAGCTTACTTGGGCTTCTACAGGGACATGCGATGTTTGTCATAGATGATGACTTGCTGGGAGAAGGAGACCCATGACCAGCATCTGAGGAACCAGATAAAGAAAGACAATGGTGAGTAAGCTGGGTAGGATTGTAAATTATATCATATGGCAATAAAATAATAATAGCCAACATCTCTTGGCTGATAAGTCCTAGGCAATGATCTAAATATACTCAATATTTATTTTAATCTTCGTAACATCCCGCATGAGACAGACGCTTTTAAAGATCCATTTTACAGATGAAAAAACTGACACATGAGATTTTCATTAACTTCTCTAAGATTTCTTAAGAAAAATTTGTTAAGAAAGTATGTAAAGATTTAGACACAAGAATGTTCTTTTAGCACTATTTTCAATAATGGTAAGGTTTTCATAGTGACACTGTAAACGAATTTAAATGTCCAACCTTAAGGAATAGATTAAATAAAGTACAATACATCCATTCTACCTTTAAAATAATCCTGTAGGTGTGTGCTTTAGAAATGAAAATCTATTAGTCATGTATTATTCAGTGAAAAATCAAGGCACAAAATAAATTAAGGCATAATCCCATGTTCTGGTAATTTAAAATAGATGTGCATTTTTTAGAAATAATCAAAAATGATGCTTACTTATTAGTTATTCTCATGTTCTTTAAAAATTATTTTTAACAAGATAAAGAATTTTTGAAATGTCATAAGAAGAAAACATAAAATGATTACAGAACTGGATCAGGGCTTATTTTCCCAGTTTTCCTGTAACTGAGGCGTTAGGTGACCTTATTGGGATTCACTCTATTTTCTATATTTGTCTTATTTGTGGCTTTCCAGCACCTTTTGAATGTCCTTCTTATACTTTGGTAATTTTCCACACCGTGAGACCCTGCTGTGCAAGGTAGAACCCAGGACACTTGCTTTCTTGGTCTCCCTTGCCATTAGGGGACAAGGAAGTGAACCAGACACATCCCCACGGATTACAATGAAGAAAACAAGACAAGGAAGCATACGGCACAGAATCTATTCTGTTGGATGGGAGCGGGAGCTTGGAAGAGAAATAGCAATCCTTCAGAATCTGGAATGTCAGACGATTTCACAGCAACGTCTCACGTCTCTGTCCTCATGAAAATGGGGGCTAGCGTCCAGCCATCACGAGACTGTACCTGTGATGAGTCCTGGAGACTCCAGAGCCTCCAAGCCTGATTCTCCAAATATTCAGTAACATCCTTTTC
>NW_011899601.1:0-398 GCF_000151845.1 Pteropus vampyrus | reverse complement strand
CACCTTTTGAATGTCCTTCTTATACTTTGGTAATTTTCCACACCGTGAGACCCTGCTGTGCAAGGTAGAACCCAGGACACTTGCTTTCTTGGTCTACCTTGCCATTAGGGGACAAGGAAGTGAACCAGACACACCTCCACAGATTACAATGAAGAAAACAAGACAAGGAAGCATACGGCACAGAATCTATTCTGTTGGATGGGAGTGGGAGCTTGGAAGAGAAATAGCAATCCTTCAGAATCTGGAATGTCAGACTATTTCACAGCAACGTCTCACGTCTCTGTCCTCATGAAAATGGGGGCGAGCGTCCAGCCATCACGAGACTGTACCTGTGATGAGTCCTGGAGACTCCAGAGCCTCCAAGCCTGATTCTCCAAATATTCAGTAACATCCTTTTC
>NW_011899600.1:451-817 GCF_000151845.1 Pteropus vampyrus | reverse complement strand
TTGGCTAGTTAGGACTAGAGTTTTGAAAAATCGTTTTGTGATTGATTCTGTTTTCTTTTGAATATGTATTAGAAATAGTAGTTTGGAGACTGCTGGGTGGAAAAAAACTCTTTGAAGTGATTATAGACTGTTTCCAATGCTCAGAAGTTATGAAGAAACTGTCATTTTCCCATCTCTTAAGACAGTCACATACTATTTCTTTATTTTCCTTACTCCATAAGTGAAGAATAAAGATTAACTCAGTATTTTGAAATACTATAGATTAAGGCTGGAGAAAAAAATTGCTATCAAATGTTTTAAAAAATGTATAATTTGAATGTAAAATTTTAGGAGAATAAAAAATAAAAAGTGGGTAGAATTTTTAAA
>NW_011899600.1:0-401 GCF_000151845.1 Pteropus vampyrus | reverse complement strand
GAGAAAAAAATTGCTATCAAATGTTTTAAAAAATGTATAATTTGAATGTAAAATTTTAGGAGAATAAAAAATAAAAAGTGGGTAGAATTTTTAAAAATGTAAGAATTGCTATGCTTGTTCAGGAAGGACAGTAAGTCAAATATCTGGCTATTTGCTTTATTTAAAAAAAACTGTTTCTGGGAAATCTATATTATTTGCAAGGATTATAAAAAATAAACAACTAAGTTTGAAGAAATGACTTCTTATTTAGTTTGCTGTTTCATGCAATATTCAACTCTCTAATAAATGTGTTTAAAGATATATCTCCAACTAACCTAGAGCAGAAATGTGCTAAGGGGAACAGATTAAGAACTGCTCACTCAGGGGTCCTCAACCCCCAGGATGCAGACTGGTACCGGTAC
>NW_011899599.1:0-4417 GCF_000151845.1 Pteropus vampyrus | reverse complement strand
TGGAGATGCTCAGATCTGCTGTGCTAGAACCACTAAAATAAGTATACATACTTGGAAGTATTAAGGAAAAAGGTCAATCAAAAGCAATATTCACTAGAGCAATGAATTACCAAACACCTCACTAGTGAGCTTCTCACTATACAACCTTATAACACAAGTCAAATTATACCTCCCATGCAGTGAAAAAAAAAAAAAAGAGTACAATCCCTCTAGTAAAATATAAACATCATAGTTTAACCCCAATTAACAATACTCCCAAAACAACACTACTATTTCTGCTGAAAGTAAAAAACCCACTTTATAATAACTCAAAAGCAACTACTTATTCAATGTCAATATGACACAAATGTTTATAAGCAAAGCCTTAAAAGTTACGTATGTGGTTACCTATAGAGGAAGGGTACAAGATTGACTGGAAATGTCCTATATCTTGATCTAGATAGTGGCTACATGGATGGATATTGAGGAATAAACTCATCAAACTGCACACTTAAAGTTGTGCATTTTACTACAGGGAAGCTATACCTCAAAAAAAAAAAAAGAAGCCTACTTAAGTTTCTTTCAAATTTTTATTTTTAAAATGCCATTTAACTGTTAATTTTTTAAACTAAAGAATGAATCAAGAAAATAAGACATTATATCCATAATACGTTTTAGTGGTTGCCAACTATACCTTCTGCAAACAATTCAGTTCAATTAAAATTCACTTAATACATTTCTGTCATGATTATATCCACAGAGTTCAAATTTTTTTCTTTCACTGCCAAAAATACCACTGACAACAGCAACAGAAAATATCAATATTTAGGAATGAATCTAATGAAAAATATATAAGTTCTCTACATTAAAAACTACAAAAAATTCCTGAGATAAAGACCTAAATAAATGGAGAAATATTCCATGTTCATAGTTTAGAAAATTCAGTAATGTTAAGATGTCAATTCTCCCCCAAAATGATCTATAGAGTCTATGCAATCTAAATCGAAATCCCAGCAAGTGTGTGTGTGTGTGTGTGTGTGTGTGTGCACGCGCGCATGCACACATGTATGCAGACATATGTGCAGAAATTGAGAAGCCAATTCTAAAATGTATATAGAAACGCAAAGGACTTAGAACCACCAAGATAATTTTGAAAGAAAAAGAAAATCAGAAGACAAACTACAGTGATTAAGATAGTATGGCACTAGCACAAGGATAGACCAATATATCAGTAGAACAAATAAGAAAAAAAAACTCCAGAAATAGATTCACACACAGAGTTACTTGATTTATGACAAAAACTCCAGTGAAATCCTGGTAGAAAGTATGGTCTTTTTAACAAATGGTGCTGAAGCAACTAGATGTCTGTAGGTAAAAAAATTAACCTTGACTGTACACAAAAATTAGAGAAGTAGCATAGATCTATATAATATGAAAAGCGAAACAATAAAAGCTTCTAAAAAAAATAAGACTACCTTCATGACCTTGGGATTGATGACAATTTCTAATACAGAATGCAAAAACAAAACTAACCATAAAAGAAAAAAATTGATTTCATTAGACTTTATTAAAATTAAAAACCTCTATTCATCAAAAGATATTGTGAAGAAAGTGAATCAGCAATAGATTCACAGGGAGAAGATATGTGCATTGGCTATATTTGACACATCAATAAGAAAAGGCAAACAATCTAATTGAAAAAATAGGTGCAAAGACTGAACAAGTATACTTCACAAAAGATATCCAAATGATCAATAAATGTATGAAAAGATGTTCAAGATAATTACTCACCAGAGGGATGCAAATTAAAACCAGTAGTTACCAATATACACCCACCAGAAGAGCTAAAATTAATAGGATTGACATGACTATACTAAGTGTTGACCAGGATGTGGAGATGAGCAAACTCCCATTGCTGGTGGAAAACGCCAGTAGAAATGTAATTTAGTTCAACCACTTTGGGAAAACTGTTTGGCAAGAACTATGTAAGTTGAACATACACCAACTCTATGAACCAGAGCAATTCCACTCCTTGGTATATACTGAAGAGAAATGAATACAAATGTACACCAGAAAACCTATACAAAAATATTCATAGCAGCTTTATTCATAATAGTCAAATACTGGAAACAACCAAAATATTCATCAATAAGATAAGTAATTGCCATATGTTCCTCCAATGGAATCACAGCATTATAAATAAACAAACAAACAAACTGATACATGTGACTACATGGATGAAACTCTGACAATGTTAAGGGGGAAGAAAACAGACAGAAAAGAGTATAGTTATAATTCCATTCAATGGAAGTTAAAGTATAGGCAAAATTAATCTATGGTGATAGAAGACAGAATAATCATTATGTCTGGGAGGGGAAAGGAGGGGAATTGACTGAGAAAGAGCACAAGAGAAACTTTTACAGTGATAAAAACATTGTAAATATTGATCTAGAAGGTGATTACACACTGTACACTGAAGATTTATTTGCCTTACTAAATGTCATATCTTAACTAAAAATAGGTGCAATTAAAAAAAACAAAAAAGGCACAAATCAATTTAAAGAAAGTTTAAATAAAAATACCTAATAAATATTTCCAACGTGCCAAGCACTAATGCTTAATATGCAATATATCTCATTTAATTCTAATACCCTCCTCCCAATTATTCTATTAGACACCATTAATATGCCCACTTTACAGATATACAACTAAAAGGTTTACATGAGATTTAAAATACAAAAGTCCTTTGGAAACTATAAAATGCATCAAATATAAGTATTCATAGTCCATGTCATTGTTCAAACATTTGTTTCAGTTTAAAAAGCATTTTTTCAAACTGATTATTAATATAATCTAAAAATACAGTTAATGTTTAATTATATTCACACAGTTACAATGTTTTCTTGCACCTTTAAAAATATAAAATTATTATATGCCAGGAACATGAATCTAAGCTATCTAAAACTCAAGAAATGTTACATTAAAGTAGGCATTCACATACATTATCTGTAACTCTGGAAATAATAGTACAAGATAAATATGACCCCCATTTTAAAGATTAAAAAGGAGATAAAAGTAATTAAAATATTTTTCTGACATCAAATTTCCAAGAATGATGTAAGAGTAGAAATTAAATTACAAGTATATACTTCACTTGGTTTTTGTAAGTTTAATATTTTCCCTGATAAAGCCTAATAATTTCCATTTCTCCCTATTTTTGTACGACAGAAGCCTCAAAAAAGTTTCAATTATCTGTTTTCACTGAGGTAATTAAAATTCTTTCATTTATGACAAATTCACTGCAGACTGTATTTTAAAATGACTAGTCCTACAGACACATTAGCTGTAGTGCATTTTTAAATTCTAAGTCTAAACAAAAATATTAAACAGATTAAAGAGAATTATGATCCTAACATCTAAGACATTCCTTTGTCTATAAAATTCAGCTAGAATTAGAAGCATATGCTGCCTCAAAACAAAATATAAACGTGTTTATAACAGAAAATAAAAATATAATAAAATTAATGCAATTATTTATTTAGTGCCTATAGAAGCACTATAAAACAATGATCTTTCTAGACTCAATCCAAAATTGCAATGCAAACCCTCATCTTAAAAATCAAGAAACTATAATCTGATATTCACCTTTTTAAACAAAATGTATGTATCATATGATAGAGACATTTCACAATAAAAGATAATATTTCTGATCACAAAACTAAAGCTCACCTATTTCCTGGTTCAATATGAAATAAAAGTCTGATTCAAGCATTTGAAAGAGAAATAAAAATCTATTACATGTAAATAATCAGCACTTTATTTTAATCAAAGTCCTTAAAATCATTTATTAGATCAAATGTATTTCCTGGAAATATATACTGGCAATGGCTTTCTAAATGAAGTCAAATGATGCCCCTCACGCCTTTCTTCTACCTGGACATTCATTAAAAGTATTAGTACTAACTCTGACTTTAAAAGAAAGAATACTCAACAAAAAGCCTCAAAATTCCCAGAGATCCTGTGTTCTCCTTCCCATCCATGTCTGAAAACCTCTTCTATTACAGGGGTTCCCACAAATTCTGGCACAGAGCAGTCAGGCCCTCAAAGCTCAAGCTGGTACAATATTCTATGGTCACATGACACTTCTCCTTTGTTCTGTTCCATTGCTATAACATTCTTAACATCTTCCCATTCTCTAACTAAAAGTTCTTCTTTCATTTCCATTCATATAACTTGTCTTCTTGTCCACTCATCTATGTCAATTTTGCCCTTCATATATTAAGCCATAAGTAAAATATCAAATGTTACTCCTAAAAATGTGAACAAGGATTCAAATATCACTGTGAAGTTTAATCTACGTGGGTGGTCCCTTCCCCCAGAAGCTCTATTATGAATCCAGTTTTGTTTCCTAAGGTATTATAGATGTTTTTAGGCAGAA
>NW_011899598.1:2051-4661 GCF_000151845.1 Pteropus vampyrus | reverse complement strand
CGCGACGTTTCTGAACCCTTTACCTGGAAAAGGCGTGTGCGGGAGACCGCACGTTGGTGGGGGCGGCAAAGCTGAACCAGATCTCCCGGATGGTCAGCTTCATGCTGCAGGAGTCCGGAGGCGGAGGCATGAGAGGCAGGTCTTTCTTTAAGTCATCGGACTCCACTCCCTCATCCTACATAGAATACAATGTCAAAAATGCTCTGCTTGGGGACGTTAAGGGTTTTTTCCAGATGAAGAAAATGAGAAAGAGGGCCTTCGTAACTTGCCGGAAGTCACACGACTATTAAGTAGGAGAACGAGTGATGGAATTAAGGCCTTAGTGGTGCTTCCTACTGTGATCTTTTTCTCCTTTCCATTTTTGACAAACTACTTCGACTTTCCAACTAAAGTGCCATAATAAATACTATTGTAGCCCATGTTTAATTAAATAACACTCTACGAAAAGTTCTTAGTTATCTTATATGCTAGTGATCTAAATCTGTACTGAGAAATAGAAATAATACTTTCTAAATGTGTAACCACCACTCTTCAGAATGCAGGGAAGTAATAAGAAGCATCACATTAAAGAAACGAACAAAAAAATTCTACTGCCTATTCCATCGACTTAAGGTCGTCAGTCTACTTTAGATATCACTGGTCAAGATGAGGAAGACTGGTCTTTTCTCACGGGGTGATTAAGGAATGGAGACCAGCTCTGACCCCCAAGTGCTATGAAACACTGTGAACTGCAGACCCCAGCGAAGTCGGCAGGTGCTAAATGAAAGCCCTTATCTGCAACATCCTGAAAAACCCAAATCTTCATCTGTAAATGTGGCATCAGAAGCTGTTTATCCCACCTGGTGTTTTGTACTGTCGTGCTGCAGAAGTATTTAAACAGTTCAAGATGAATTGCTGCCTCAGATTCCACCGGGAGTTTATGTAACACAGAACACAACACATTACCTTTCTTTTAAAAGAGAAAAATCTGAATTCTCAAATACATGTGGCCCGTGGGTTTCAGACAAGGGCTGTGAGCCAGCCACTGGGTATATACAAAGACACAGAAGACGGTCTTGTGGAACTTGAAATTTTTAAAAAGGAGGGGGACTTGTAGATAATACGCAAGTAATGTAAAAGCATGTGAAGCAAAGAATAAGCCTGATTTGAGACTGAATTTCTGGAGCTGACGGATGGCACGGTGAGTGAGGATGTCTGAAGGGCCCCTGGAAATGGTTCTGGAACCGAGAAGGGTTGGTGCCAACGGCCCAAATAATGGGAAAGGGCAGTGTCATCAAGTTACAGAGCTCGAGCAGGCAGCGAAGTCAGGGAGCGGACAAACAGGAGAGTGGCCGAGGATGGGGCATGGGGACAACGCCACAGTGAAGGAGGACAAGCCCTGCACAAGGCAACGGACCAAATGAAGTCAGAGGACTCTAAGAAAGCAACGTTACGGACCGTGAGGCTTCCAGCAAGGACCACGGGGCCCGGAGCTCAGGGAGACGCATGCACTTGCCAGGCATTTCGTAGGCAAAGGGAGCCGGCCAGGCCCCTCCCAGCTCTTTCCAGTAAGCAGCTCCCACAATTTCCTTAAATAAAATGCTAAGCCCACCCGCCCCTCAAATACTTCCAAAGATCTCGCAATAAAACTGATTAAACTCTTGAACATCAAAATAAGTATTTCAAAAGAAATTCCTAGAAGCCCGGGGTTCACAGGTGATTATGCCAATGAATACTGCGTAACCATGATACGCTCTTAATTAAAAGGCAGCTTCTTTACTCTTCAATTGGCCTCATTTTCCAATGATCATGAGAGAGAGAGAGAGAGAGAGAGAGAGAGAGTGTGTGTGTGTGTGTGTGTGTGTGTGTTTAAGCGCAACATCTACTAAGCTCTCACTATGTGACAGACGCTGAGCTAAGCCTTTCATAGGTACTGTCTCTTGAACCTTCACCTGTCTAGATCAGTATCACTATGCTATTACTGTTACAGGCGGAGAAACTCAAGAGTAAAGAGCTTGCCCAAGGTCACCAGTCATTTAGTGGTACAACTCTTCTGTAATCCAGAATTTTAAATATTTTCGTCATTGCTGTTCCTGTACTCATCACCATGAAACTCTACCATAATAAAAATGACAAATGAGTTAAATATAACGTGTTCTTTAGGACTCTGAAATAGGAAGATGTTGATAAAAATACTTAGAACTTACGTGAAATACTACCAGTAATGAAACTAATTATTTAAAAAATTAGTTCTGCTAAAATCCTTCAAATGACACAAAAACAAAGCCTGCTTTTGAAATTCTATTAATTTGTTAATTCAACAAATATTAAGTGACTAATATGAACACAGTATTATGGTAAGTACTGACGGATATTAATATATGTATGATGTAGTGTCTACAGAAATTATATTCTAGAATTATCGTCAAAATGCCTTGAGTACCATTTAAGCAAAATCCAAAATACAGAAGACGAGCAAACATACTCTAAAACTTAATTTTGAATTGGGCGTGTCATTTTCATTGTTACTTTTCCAAAACATTATTATTAGAAGTTTACCAACCTGCTCATCTGAAACGGAATTCCCATTTAAGTCTGAAGAAGGGCTTGTTCGGTCACAAGGCAAATTAT
>NW_011899598.1:0-942 GCF_000151845.1 Pteropus vampyrus | reverse complement strand
CATAGTAAACATTTTAAAATATTTCCTTACCATTTTACAAAATAAAAATTATTTTAATTATCAGCCTTAGGAAAAATATTATTTTCTAGAAAAATTACAGCTTTTACCAAAAGACTGCTTTATGCTAACACTTTATACAACAATTCATCACAGATATTGCCATTTTCCACCACTTGTAACATTCAATATAGAAATTAACATCCTGACTACCTGGCAGACATTTTTATTTTATCTTACTTTTTAAAATGTGTTTCTCTGATTAGAACTCATGAATACAGAAAAGCAAAAAAAGATTAAAAAAACACATGTAAATTTACCATCCAAGATAAGTGGTTTACATTTGAAGTAAGTTTCCTTCTAGCTCTTCAGAGATCATGTCACAAATCTAGCTTTGGTTCCCAATTTTCATTTAACAGTAAGCCATGGTAACTTCCTCAGGTCACTAAAAATTCTTACAAGATGTTATTTTAATAGGTCTATCGCATTCCATTACGAAAATACTACACGTTTACAATTAGAAAGTCTTGATCATAAAGTATTCGTCTACATCTTTCTGAAGTTTTCTCATTATTTTTTATATTTGTCTTTAACTCCAAGAACTTATTCTGACATTTGGCATAATGTGAGGATTTAACTTGAATTTTATTTAAATTTATTGATTGACTAATGCACTCAATGGATCAAAGTTCCAAAAGTAGGAAAGGGTCTCCAAGGAAAGCCTCCAACAGCACACCTCACCAACATCCATGTCCCCTGCCTGCAAGGTAACGAACGTCGTTAGATTGTTGAGCATCCTTTCAAGGATATCTTATGCAAGATACAACTTCAACAAGAATATTTACATTTCTTTTTTTTTCCTTCATTTTTATGCAATGGCCATCTTGGAATTTCTTTAGGAGATTTGCCTTTGATAAGTTTTTTCCAGATCAAGTGCCTTTCAAA
>NW_011899597.1:1849-3840 GCF_000151845.1 Pteropus vampyrus | reverse complement strand
GTAGTGGGTGAGGCAGGGAAGTGAGGGTAACCTGAGTTAATGGCAGAATATGTTTATTTCTAAATAAAAGAAGAAAATGGTTTCAGTTTTTGGTTATGTTGCATTTGAAGTGGGTTAGGATAATACACACTGAAATTTTCAGTTGACATTAGAAATATAAATGTGAACGGAGATATCTGGATGGAGACGCATACGAAAGCCATTTGCACAGCATCCTGTAGAGAGACAAGTGGATTTTAAGTTTAAACCTGAGAGATGCTTAAAGAAAACACAAGGTCAGTGATACGCAGGTATCCTGAGAAAGAGGCAGAAGAACACCAGCGCAGAGGCTTTAGTTCTTCATGGTGTGGACAGAAAAAAAAAAAGAAAAAAAGAAAAAAAGTTGGCAGAACTTCTCCCTGGGACGTTGCAGGGCTCTGCCTGTGCCTACAGCACATGACAGTGTGTTTAAGACTGTGTGCCACCCAGTGTCCACTCCTGGTCTCCTAGATCTCTCCTCACGTGCCATGGGTGAGGGGAAAATAGGAGGTATAAATAGAGAGGAGTCATTTTATACCTCAGAGATACAGCAGAGGCGGAGAGACTGACATTAACCGAGTACAATTACGTACAAGCGCAGGGGCTGGTGTTTTAGACTTGATATTTCATTCAGATTTACATCCGATGGTTGTGAGAGAATGTTTTGTTGTGTCAAAAGGAATCGGTGGAATCAGGGCCAGTAGGGACGGGAACATGTGTGAAATCTTGCCATTTATTTTGAAAGGAAAGATAAAATGTGTTGCTTTCAGAGGCTATTTTATAACCTACGACTATTTTCTTTCTTTCATTTTTTTTTTTTTTTTTTAAGGTTGGAGATGTCTCTTTGCAAGAAAGTATTAATCAGGAAAATTTTGAACTTCTAAAAGAATATTACACGATATTTATGGAAAAGATGCCTCCTGATTGTAAGTATGTGAGTTACAGAAAACAATAACAATGTCTTGATTTTAAATCTCCAGGAGAGGTCAGACATAGAGGTCACTGGAAGAAAGAAGCATGTGGTGGCGATGAGAACAATTTTGCCCAGGTGGCACGGTCACACCTGCCTCATGGCCCTGATTGCCCTCTCGAATATGTCCTGCTGCTCATGCTAGGACTTTAATTTCAGTGCCACTGAAAAATGCCAAAAGTTAAAATAAGGAACGTATCATTAGAAATCTCAATTGACTCTAATAGAAATTTTATATAGTTCTTAAACTTGTAGAAGACTTTAATAAATGTTTAGGTTTTTTTCGATTTGTAAGCTACGTCAGATTTATCATGGATATATGAGGAAAAATCAGATCAAATACAAGTTCTTTCGGGAATATAGAGGAATATAAAGTAAGGAAACAATTTACTGAATAACTTATTGCAGTATTTTGGGGAAAGTGGTAAGGCATCCAAGCCTATAGAAATTTTACACTTTTGAAATTTTTTTCCCATTGTTCTGTTGTTCGTTTCCCCACAAAATTAAGCACATAACATTTGAACGGTCCAAAGTCAGACAATCGAGAATGTCTTTGGAGTTCATCCATAAGTCGTATAAATATTCTGAGATATTTACAATGATAAGAAACTAGGTTTTAATAATATAAGAAATATTTTCATAATTTTAACCAAACGCTGTAATAAAAGTCTATCTGTCACCACATCACTGGCAATTTGTATTCTGATACTCAGTTTGAGCTATCTTAGATGGCAGAGTTTTTAGGTGTTTTTATAACATAATGAATCTTGTCTTAAAATATTACAATGGCATATGCATGTCCATGTGTGTATAGTCAGAACATTTCACCTGTAGTTTTATTGTTTCATTTCATATAAAATGTTTTTTAATGCCAAAATGAAATTAAGGGAGATTCTTTGACAGCCAGCATACTTATGAATTTTAAATTTGTTAGTTACTTGAAAAGTTAATAATATAAACAAAACTATTTTCTCATTAGTAATTAATGAAAAAAAGGTTTAAT
>NW_011899597.1:0-354 GCF_000151845.1 Pteropus vampyrus | reverse complement strand
TTACAATATTTGATATCCCTGTCCTATATATAGCTGGTTTTGTGGCTCAGCAATATTAAAAAGATTTCCCCCCACCAGTTCATCACTATGCTACCCTTAGTGTTGACTTTATCGTACCTCTTGGCCCCTCATGACTAAAGGATGGCTGGCGTGAACTATTCCTGTGCTCAAAGAGATAAAGAGCTTTTCTTCCCCCTTCCATTTTATAGGGTCCTGAGCCTCACTCAGCTGGAACAGCACAGGTCACTTGCATACCCCTGGAACAATTGCTAAGGTCAAAGTCATGTTCTGATTGGCTTAGCTTTATATGCGCATCCCTAAACTAGTCCTGATTTCAGGGGTGATGGGCTTGAA
>NW_011899596.1:5619-7146 GCF_000151845.1 Pteropus vampyrus | reverse complement strand
TGTGTGTGTGTGTGTGTGTGTTGTGTAAATGTCTCTAGGTGGTGGAATTTTAAGTAGTTTTGACTTTTTTCTTTAGAGAATCGAATACTGTCCAACTTTTCTATCATATGTATTACTCTTAAAAGACATAAGTGATAAATTTGTATTAAAAAAAGAAAAAATATATACGCTTTTACTCTGAGCATGGCAAGCTAAAGTAACTTCTTATCTAACAGAAGAGATAAGGCAAGAATTCAAATGCCTACAAAACCAGGCAGAATAAGTCAAATGGCAAAAATATTCAATCCAGAAAAGGAAGTCGCGTCTGGGCAGAGGGGGAGTAGGAAGGCTTCATGGAGAAGTGTCTGGAGATGGAACTTGCAGTTTGGATGGGATCGAGGCGGCCAGCATTACGGTGGGGGCATCCAGGAGGCGGGGGCATCCAGGCGGCAGAAAGAACGTGAATAAAGGGGTGGAGGGAGAAGAGTGCAAGGCCGCCTGGGAACACCAGAAAGCCGACCCTGACTGGAACTGAACAAGCAAGGGGCCCGGCCAGAGATGAGGTGGGGTTTATGACTCGATCACAAAGAACATCCATGTCAGGGAAAGGAGCTGGCCCACCACCCAAGAGGTATTCAAAACACTTGGTGACTACATTTCCAAAAAATCAAAATTATATTAATTTTTCAACTTATAAAATGTGCATTCATTAGAGAAAATCTCAAAATCATAGGAAAAAAATCAATTTACCACCCAAAGACAACCAGTTTTCACTGGTTGATTCCCCTCCCTCCCTCCCTTTCTTCCTCTCTCCTTCCCTCCCTCTCTTTCTACCCACTCACGGGTTTTTTGTTTTTGCTTTCATATGGCTGTGATCTTACTGTTTACATAATTTGGTATCTTGCTTTTTTACTTAACATTATAACGTAAGTACATTCCCCTGTTATTACAACGTCTCATGCTGCAGGCTTTCAACAGGGGAAGGTGTTCAAAGCTGCACTTCGGGAAGATCAACATGACAGCTGGGAAGGAGGCAGCAAAGAGGAAGGTGCCAGAGACAGAGACACCAAATGAGAGCTGGGGGAATGGCACCCATGAGAAGGACCAGGGCCTGAGGGAGGCCAGGGGACCTGCAAAGAGAAAGGGGGGTAGTGTCCAGGATGTCCCAAGCCAGGCATCTATCTGAGAGGGGTGAGTCTCCAGAGGGAGGAGAGGGCTTTGGTTCTTAATCCACGCAGGGAAGTCCGAGGAGGGGCTGGTTTTGGGTAAGTGGAACGAGTAAGGCACAGTGTGTCATACAGGCTAAAAGGAAGGGAGAAATCCAAAGAAGTTAAAGAGCCAATAGTCAGGTGCTGTGGAAGAGCCTGAAAAGACATGTGCACATCAAAGGTTGTTCGGGGCCCCACAGGCGACCTCTGAGAGAGATTAGGCAGGAGTCCAGACTGCAAGGGGTTCGGTCATAAGGGACAGTGCGGTGGGGGGCAGTGAGTGAAGGTAACACTTTCTCAGGATGCTTGGGAGAGAGTGTGGGTTACAGCCTGAACGGAC
>NW_011899596.1:0-1234 GCF_000151845.1 Pteropus vampyrus | reverse complement strand
GCGGCTCTCCTCGTGCCTTCCCCACCCACTAACCTTCACCCACCCACACCTCCTCCCTCCCACTAGTCCTCACCTCCAGGGCCCATTTTAGGTCTGCTGAATTCGGAAGTAAAAAAGAAATGCTCAAGAGAAAGTGAAATTGCCCCCAAGCCGCTTACCTAACAAAGAGTTTAATCTCAAATGACCCTCCCTTCACACCTCTACCCCACAGAAACACCCTCTCGGCTCCAGGTCCATTTGGCTTTGGCGACTGTGTAAATTACCGTGCCACTGGCTCTCACCATGTGCTTTCAGAGGAGAAAATGAGATTAACCTTTTTATTTAAAAAACATGTTTTAAAAGGCAGCGGCAGACACTGTTAGTTGTCCACCTAAATTCATCCTCCCCTTCTTTCAAAACAAACACATAGTAGTTGGGCACATGGCTGCCCAGCTGGGTCTTTCTCAGCCAACCCTGCTGCTAGGTGCGGTGATTGTGACTATGCTCGGGCCAGAGGAGTGTGAATGGAAGAGATGAGGGCAACGTTCACGTCTTCTCCCTTCCATCCTCAGACAAGCCACTTGCCCTTCCTGGACCCGCACGTCTTTTTACTCTCTTCTGGGCTGGAACATGGATAGGCCCCAGACTCCGCTTTGACCATACAGAAGAGGATAATGTCCTTGGGTCTAGTGGCACAACCCCACAGAATTGGACCAGGTCACATCAGGGCTATTATTACCTGAGAGAGAAATAAAGCCACTGTGTCTTCTGTGTCTCTTTGTTACACAGCTTAGCCTGTACCCTAACTAATATACCTGCCAATATACCAGAGCTTTCTAGGTCGGAGCCTCCAGGGGCAGCCTGATCCCATTCTTCCCACCTTCTCTCCCATCACCTGCTCCAGTGCAGAGGGAGAAAGCACAACATGCAGAGCGCACAAGATGAGGGAAGGCAGGATGGGGTTAGAGGTGTGAAAATGAGAAGGCCGCTTCCAAAACGGCAGAAGGTTCCGAGGCAGTGGTCCTGACAAGAGCTGGGCCTGAGCCCAGAAACCAGACGAGAGACAAAGCAGACAGACTGGCTGGATTCTCGAGGGCGGAAGGAAGTATAGTGGCCGCACTCCACGAGCTGGGAAACGGAGGCCCAGAGGAAAGGAGGAGCAGGCTCTGCATTATTTCAAGGAGATGAAGCATGGTGTGGGGAACGGACACGGGATTTGGGGTCAGAAGACCTAGATTCAGGTCTCAGTTCGGTT
>NW_011899595.1:1565-3184 GCF_000151845.1 Pteropus vampyrus | reverse complement strand
TGGGTGAAGACTTTGAGGAGTCTGGATCAGGGATCGCAGGTTGGTTTGGTGTTGATTGGTAGTTGACCTAGAACTCTGAGTCTGTGTCTGCACTCAGTGAAGAAGAGTGCTTGCGTCATCGGTGATGCAGCCTGTCCAACTACGAACTGGCCGTCTCTGGAGTGGCGATTCACAAGATCCTTCCAGGGTGACAGGGCCTAAATGTGACCTCCAGCACATGCAGGCAGCAGGACAGCCAGGCAGGGGGCCTCCCCACAGGGGTCATGTACTAACGATGGATAAACTACATGTGTAAGCCAGGTGATCTGGCTGCTTTTTGTTGTCATTGTCGATTTATCTTTTTTGATGCCTTAGCCATTAATGTAATTTTCCAAAAATGTGGCTGGGTGTCCACTTTGTCACAGGGCTTGGGGGAAGATACATGTCTGGGCTGAAGTGCAGGCTCGTGGGAACGGTGGGACAGGCAGCGGACAGCGCCCTAAGACCCCGAGGCTCATGTCCGGACTCAGGCCCCCTTCTCCTCACCTGGCATCCCCTCCACTGCTAGCGCCAGGTGAGCCGCATTCAATGTCTGCAGACAGCCCTCCAGGCTTTCAGCTTCAGCTTTTTCAGAATGTTGCCAAAGACTATCGCTGGTAGTTAATCAACCATTTTAATTCTTAATTCCATTAGGAAAAGAAGGGAAAACTACGTAGAAAGGGAAGGTAACCAAGAAGACTTAAACTGAGTGAGAACTTACCAAATATTTTTATGTTTTCCTTTTTTTTTTCCTTAAGCCACTTTCTTGAGGTATGGCAGACATATAAAAAGCTGTACATATTTAATGAGGTAGAGGACAAACCCATCACCACCACTTAGCCATAGACATATGCGTCACCTCCCAAAGTTTCCTTCTACTCCTATTATTATTATTATTTTATTATTATTATTATTTCTGGTAAGAACACTCATCTTGCAATTATCCCATGAAATAAGTATTACTGTCACCATCTAATTGATGATGAAGCTGAGGTTCAGAGAGGTCCAGGAAGAAGTCCCAAGTCTCAAACCGAGCCAAAGGCAGAGCCACAGCCCCCGACCCTGGATATGCCCGTTCCCAGTGCGCATGCTCCTTGGCGCTGTCACGCTCCTGCTTCCTGAGCGTCTTGGGGTTGGCGTTCCTGGTGGAGCCTCTTAAGAGGTGTGGGCCCCCAGAGGGCTGAGCAGGGGCAGGGACCGCAGCCCAGGGAGGTGCCAGAAAGCTCCACCTTGGAGGCAGCGGGGCACGCGGCAGGCAGAAGGCTGGGCTGGGGACGGGAGCATCTTCCTTGCCAAAAGGGGCCTCTGTGACCCGAGGTACCCATGACGTCTGTTGGACGCTTGACCCCGTGGGAGACCTAGAGGCTGAACGACATGGTGTCTAAGCGACCCCTCTGGGCCTCCTGTCCCGGCCTCTGTGCTAAAAATGCTCTTAACCACAAGATTTGCTGTATGGATTTTTATTAATAAAATTTCAAAGCACGGCATGGGATGTTAGCTATGCGACTTTCACTGAGTTTGAAGGAGAATTGTGTAGCTAAATCATGGAGCAAGGTGCCCTTGCGTTCTTTGTGTGGGGTGTGTGTGTGTGTGTGTGTGTG
>NW_011899595.1:0-320 GCF_000151845.1 Pteropus vampyrus | reverse complement strand
AAGAGGCGAAAGCCTCGGCCTCTATCTGGGCGTTTCAGCGCCAGTCTTAAAGTGAACTGTCTCTGACCTCCGCGTCCGGCTTGGGGCGTGGGGATTGTGTAGCTAAATCATGGAGCAAGGTGCCCTTGCGTTCTTTGTGTGGGGTGTGTGTGTGTGTGTGTGTGTGCGTGTGTTCAGGGTGGGGGTTGTGGGTTGGGGGTAGACACGACTTGATGTCACTACGAGTATTTTTAGAGACCTTATGAATACTCTGTAATTACATTATCTGTACTTTGGGGCTAGTGTTATTGTTCAGTTGACAAAACACTCCCTGCTAATTA
>NW_011899594.1:3436-3771 GCF_000151845.1 Pteropus vampyrus | reverse complement strand
GGAGACTGAGAACAAAAAGACACCAGGTAGCAGAATCATTATTTGGATCTACCCTTGTGCTGTTTTCCCTAGATTATGAATAAGACCAGACTTATAAAATGTGTGTGTTTATGGTAAAGGACTTGATCGTCCCCTTGATTCTTTCTTCCTAACTTTTTACCTCTTCATGTTCATGGACATAGTATAATTAGGTCAGCTTTTTAAATTTGTCTATGTTTTGTTTTCCTAAGGTGCCTCAGGGTCCACTGAAGGATCTGAAGAAGAGGCTAAGAAACTGGCACTCCCAGTACTCACACTAGTCTAGTAGTACGCTGATAAACGTTAACCAGCTTTCT
>NW_011899594.1:0-996 GCF_000151845.1 Pteropus vampyrus | reverse complement strand
TCTCAGCATCTACACCCCTCTCTCTTCCTATGCTTTCCACACAGTTTTGATGTCCACTGGATAAATGAACCCATCTCCTATCTTCTGGTCTAGACTTTACTTTCTGCCTGGAAACTAATTTCATTGAGAAATTAAACCACCTAAAGAGAAAGCTTATTTTGAATTATTTATTTCCCTTCCCTCATAAGGCCCTAGATGTAGGCAGCAGTGTGGCCAAGTGACCGAAAAGCCTCGCTTGGCATCCAATCCCAGTCCTCCCACTTTGTCCCTGTGTGGCACTGGGGGGTACATTACCGAGCCTCTCTAAGCCTCAGGGTTCTTTTTGGTAAAATGGGGATAATTTATACAATCTACTGACCTTATCACTTTTTCACTTATCTATCATCCCTCACCCCTGTGCCCTCTTTTTCTTCCTTAGTCAGTTCAGATTCCATGGACCGACCTTCTTTTTAATCACTCCCTTGCAAAACATCTTAACTCGCTCCACCCCTTCTCTGGCAAACACGAAACAGAATAAAAGCCAACTACCTGCCTACCTTAGGCCAGCAGCCAAGCAACCAATCATGGGGAGAAAACTGTCTTGGCTAATTTCACTTTAAATTCATGACGACGAATCTTGAATGGTCAGTCCACACTGCTTAGCAATCATAATTTCATAATATATTATGATCTCTTTTCTACAATCTGAAAAAAACTATTTCTCACCTTTCCCCCCTGTCTTCGAATCCCCACTACTGGCTCCTCCAAGACTTCACAATCTGCTGATGACCATTTCTCATACTTCCCATCTTCCTAGACCCAAAGTGACTGACATACTGCATCCACACCCACTCTCTCTGCCTTGGCACACCTTACCAAGACGTTGATGTATCTATTCCTCTCCACTTAATGCTGGATCTTCACCTTCTTGCATACTCAAAAGATGGTACTCCTGCCATTTTACACTTTCTCTTCTGTATCACTGATGCTTCCCTGTATCAATTATTTAGTAAATAC
>NW_011899593.1:2739-4979 GCF_000151845.1 Pteropus vampyrus | reverse complement strand
TCAACAATATTTAGGGTTTTCTAAGGCTTCTTTTGAGAAAGTCCAGAAACATTGCGAGGCAAACTATCAGCAGAGCAAAATTCCTCACAATTTACTTATGGAAAATGTACACTAGATTTAATATATGTTATTTCTTATGTTGCTCAGGACACTCTTTCTTGATATACATATTTTTCTAATATATAAAAAATATATAAAACATCTATTATGTATTATATAACACATAAACCTATAGTATGTATTGTATATCTTTTAGATAATGATGATTATTGAGACTATTCAATAATTTTATAAGGTATACAAATTTAAAATTTTCTTGTCAGTTTAAAACAGCTTGTTTCCAAGAGACAAGCTGTGAATCTACTAGCATTTGAATATCTCTTGTACTATATAATTTTATTTTTAATTCTCCATAAGGGACCAAATGTCATTTCAGTTCTGGAATTTTGCTAAAGGAATATCAGATCATTTCCATTTGTTTGCTCTTTTTTATTTGCTGAGATTTATTAACCTTTTAAAATGTTGCTTTCATCTGTGTAGTTCCAGAAGGTAGCAGAACTTGTGTGGAATAGAATACCTGTGGAATCAGGTGTTCTATTTAGTATGGGCTAGTCTCAGAGCCTGCATTTTTGATTTAATAAAACTTGCTGTGAGAAATTTGGAAATCATATTGACTGTGAACTGTGTGCCCTGTAGTGTTCAAAGTCACTTGGGAAAACCTTTGGGGAAGCTACCTTGATTTGGACTCTAAACCCTTTGAAGGCAGAGATCCTGCTCTGTTTAACGTGTCCTCAGCACCTGCCGTGCCTGACACATGATGAGTGAGTGAATGGTTATATGGATGGAGGTGCAGAGGCACAGACACTGAAATCGCAGCTCCCACTACGTGAGGGTAGTAGCTTTGGGGAGGTGAACATCTGCTGAGGTTTGACGAGCTACTCCACTGTGTTCTGATGGACTGACATAATCTGAACTCTGTGCAGGCACCAGTGAGTAGCCATTATTTTGTCAAGTCCACCAGATTGTAAGATATGCTATGACTTTTTTTTTTAATGTTGGTTTGCCAGGTAATAAAAGATCAAGCAAAAAAGATTGTTTTGTTTTGTTTTTTCCCCTTTCTTTCTATTTTTAACAGTGGTAGATTTTACTCAATATCTTACTAAAAATTGTCGGGGAAATTCATCATAAAACCAGAAAAAATGGAAAGAAAAATATCTTAAGATTACTAACTGGAAAGATATATTCCCTTCTTCCCACTTTATTGAGATATAATTGACATATAACATCGTCATAAGTTTAAGGTGTAAAACATGTTGATTTAATAAATTTATATATTGCAAAATGATTACTATCATAGCATCAGCTAAGACCTCCACCTTATCACATATCAACATTTCTTTTACATGGTAATAATATTTAAGATCTACTCTCTTAGCAACTTTTAAGTATATAGTACATATTATTAGCTATAATCACCATGTTGCACATGGTTTCGGGGTAATGCTGGCCATATAAAATGAGTTTAAGAATATTCCCTTCTCTTAAATTTTTTGGAAGGGTTTGAGAAGATTTAGTATTAATTATTTTTTAAATGTTTGGTAGAATTCACGAGTGAAACACTCAGGTCCTGCATTCTTCTGTGCTGGGATTACTGATTCAGTCTCCTCACTATCGTCAGTTCAGATTTTCTGTTTCTTCATGATTCAGGCTGGGTAGGTTGTATATTTCTAGGAATTTATCCATTTCTTCTAGATTATTCAGTTTATTGGCATATAATTCATAGTAGTCTCTCATGATCCTTTGTATTTCTGCTTTTATTTATTTGAGTCTTCGATCTTTTTTTTTTTTCTTAGTTGAGCTAGCTAAAATTGAAATCTCTTTCCAGGTTTGGGATGTTTTCAGCCATTTGTTTCTTTAAATAAGCTTTCTACCTCTTTACCCATTTCTTTAGCTTCTCGGACTCTAATGATACGGTCATTATATTTTTTGATAGCATCTCATAAGTCCTGTAGTCTTTCTTCATTCCTTCATTGTTGTTTCTTTTTGATCCTTTTGATTGAATCAGGTCCCCACTCAAAAGGATCAGAGACACTTATAGTGATTGGGACAAGGGCCAGGGCCAGCTGCGGGCTCTCTGGCAGCTGCAGAGGCCCTGGCTGTCAGTGTGCTCTCTGGCTGCACACTCTCTCCTGGTGTGCACACTGCAGAGGGTTAGGCTGGGCCAGGCAGGCAGTACACAG
>NW_011899593.1:0-1494 GCF_000151845.1 Pteropus vampyrus | reverse complement strand
CACTGGAATGCAGGGCACACACACACTTTCATTAAAAATTCATTAAAGTCGGGAAAGAGGCTGAAGGAAAAGTAAAAAAAAAAAGTAAAAAATATTATGAATAATTTTTAAGAGTAACTGTTTTCCTGCCACATCAACAACTTTTGGAAACTGATCCTAGCACATATGTTCCTTGTGTTGAGAGCCTATTCAGCTTTTCCCAGCCACTTGCACGACGATCAGAAGTGAGAAAAGCGTGTGCCTGTTGAACATGCAGGGCCGGAGCGCAGGGGGCTGGTGTCCAGTCGTAAGACCAGCAGTATGCCACGCGAGACTCAGGGAGCCCCTGCCGGCATCATTAAACTACGTAAATGGTGCCAATCTCAGGCAGGTTTGTTCTAGAATCCCTCCAAGGGCTTGATGAGGGTCAAGGTGGACTCTCAGGAGCTCATTAAAAAATACGTTGTTTCTGATGAGTCACTGCTGTCTCCAGTGACTCATAAACATGACAAACCATAATGACGCAGCCCCCTCTGCCACTTTCTTGCTTTACACAATTAGGCAGAGCATAGGCAGTCTGTCCGCACGGAAGCACCTTCATGCGTAGTTACTTACTCCAGATACTTCGTGAAGTGGGTGCAGTGGTGGTCCAAAAGGTCCTAGGTACCAGTCATCAGCATCACACTTCACCCCGGCAGTTATCTCTGGCTGCAATAAATGATCTCTAAAGGGATTTTTTTTTTCCACTTTAAGTCAGTGAAATGTTATTAATGTGACATTCTGTATTTTTATCTAGATACCGATTATAAAGCTCGGTCATTTGGACATTTCTCCCACAATCTGAGGTTTTTTCCCTACATATTTTACACATATAATCATTAATTTTCTGTCATTTCTCCACCTGCTGTCACTACTGTTTATTCCTTTTCACATTCTCATCCAAGTGCTAATAAAGAGATCTGCTGCTAATCAACAGAACAGACTTTCATCGTTTCTGCTTTTTTGCCTCTTTCCTCTCAAATCTATTTTTGAAAAGGTTAACGCTTACATTCTAGAAACAGCGTGAGCAGATAGAAATATGCATGATACGTAGTTATTCAGATCTGGTACTGGAACATGAGTGTTGAGAAAGTAAGCATGCAAAAGCCGGGAATGCCCAAGTTCGGACGCTCATAGAAACGTCAGTTCATCTGTGTTCGGAAGACGTAGAAATAAAAACATCCATCACAGGTTCCTTAACGGAGAACTGTTTATCCAGTGTGTGTACATTTGTACCATTAAAGATGTATTGTGTAGTACACAACATTTTACACGTTTCACAATTTCACAATGATTATGCTTTATAAAATAAAGGATGGAAATATTGAGACATATTGTACTCATGGTCGCACAGCTGCCTGGTTCTCACATATCCCGTTCTTGAGTTAGACATGCTTTTCCACTGGCATCCCAATATTGACCTCTTATCATTCATCTAATCATTACATAAAATTTCACCCACAGACAGCATTTATC
>NW_011899592.1:2756-3462 GCF_000151845.1 Pteropus vampyrus | reverse complement strand
CGAGTGGCTCGGTGGTGGTCCCCGTGTCCCTGGGGGAGGGCCCGAGGCAGGTCCGCCTTAGAGCCTCATGGGGAGACACGTGGCCGAGAGCACCCTGGTCACCCAGAGAGAAGACTGGCCTTAGCGTCCAGCACAAGCCTCCTCTTCTGCAGCCATCTCAACGGGGGGTGCAGCACAGTGAGGACCCCGGGAAGGACAGGCACAGGGATTCTGCGTCCAAACCTGGGCTGTGCCACCTACTAGCGAGAAGACCGAATGAGCTGCGAGATGGGACCCTGCGCGGAAACGCCAGGCGAGCCCCGGCGCGTGGTCGAAACCGTCAGCGGTGGGGCTAACGGCGCCCGGAAAGTCACAACGGGCGGCGGACCCGGAATGAACGCAGACTTCCGCTTTGGGACGCGGAGCCTTGTTCCCGAGCCAGCTGAGCAGACGGGGCCCCCTGCCCAGGACGGGACTCTCCCGGGCGGCCTTCTCCCACAAGGGGGGGGGGGGGCCGTGCTCCAGCAGCGGGACAATGGCAGTGCCACTTCTGGCCAACACACTGTCCTCTCACGAGCCCCCTCGCCTCATGAGCAGAGCGATCACGGAAATGATGTTCTTTTCCATTAATAGCCTTTTACTACGTCTTCCTGTCCTCGTTCTGCCTCCTAATTTTCTCTCTCTCTCTGTCTCTTTCTGTATCTCTGTCTGTCTGTCTGTCTCTCTC
>NW_011899592.1:0-361 GCF_000151845.1 Pteropus vampyrus | reverse complement strand
GTGTACTTTCTCTCCGTGGACGTGGCTGGTCTGTCACCATCAGGGCCTCGTGGGCAGGCTGAGCTGACATGGACCAGCCACCGCAGCAACCCGTGGTCACCGTTCCAACGTTAGGCCTCTCCACGTGTCCCTGACGCCCAAGCGGCCGGCTCGGGAAGCAGCGCTCACAACAGGGTGACCTGGTGGCCAGAGCACAGATGGCTGCAGCAAGAATCTAAAGTTCCAGGTTCAAGTATGACTGCCATTTGCTTGCTGTGTGACTTTCGGCCAGGTGATGGATTTCTTGGACCGCCATTTTGTCCCCGGTAAAATCTGGAAGTGGAACCTGAGGGTGTCTCCCCTTTCCAGGTCACATATTCTG
>NW_011899591.1:0-4777 GCF_000151845.1 Pteropus vampyrus | reverse complement strand
ACCATTTCCAGTGCTTTTTCTTTCTTTGTATATATTCATATTCCCATCTGCAATCATTTTCTTCTGTCTGAATAACTTGTTTTAACATTTCACTTAGTGCGGATTTGCTGATAATAAATTTTTCAGTTGTTGTCTTCTTCTTTGTTCTTAAAATATATTCTTGCTGGATATAGATAGAGTTGTAAGTAGACTTTTTTTTTTTTCTTTCAGTACTTTAAAGATGTTACTCACACTGTTTCCAAAGAGAAATCTGCTGTCATCCTTATCTTTGTTCCTCTGTATATATGTGACATTTTCTCTGACTGCTCTTAATACTTCCTATTTAACACTGGTTTTGAGCAATTTGATTGTGATACGCTTCCTTTTTCTTTTGGTGGGATTCTTTGAGCTTCTTAGATCTGTGCATTTATAGTCCGCATTGAATTTGGAAATTTTTCAGCCATATTTTTTTCAGATATTTTCTCTGTTCCCCTTTCCCCTAACAGAGACTAAATCCATGTATATTAGGCTTCTTGAAGTTGTTTCACAGCTGATATTATTTTTTTAAATCTCCTTTTCCCTGTGTGTTTCTTTTTCGAGAATTTCTATAGCAATGCCTTCAAATTTATTAATCTTTTCCTCTGCAATGTCTCATCTTCTGTTAATCCCATTCAGTGAATTTTTCATCTCACACATTTTAGTTTTAATCCTTAAAAGTTCGATTTAGTCTTTTTTTATGTCATCTGCCTCAACTTTTTGAACTTATGATATAGTTTTAATAATGGCTTTGATGTTCTTGTCTGGAAATTTTAACATCTGTGTCAATTCTTGTTCAGTTTCAATTGATTGATTATGGATCATATTGTCTTGTTTCTTTGCATGCCTGATCATTTTGGTTGGACACTAGGCATCCATTTTATCTTATTGTGTACTGAATGTGTTTGTGCTCCTGTAATTGTTGTTGAGCTTTGTTATGGAATGGAGTTAGGTTATTTGTAAACACTTTGATTATTTCAGTTCTTACTTTTAAGATTTGTTGGTCAGGACTGGGACAGTGATTGTTTTAGGGCTAATTATTGCCCACTACTAAGGCAAACTTTTCTGAGTATTCAATCCGGTGTCCTGTGAATTATGAGATTTTCTAGACTGGATGGTGGGAATAGACACTGTTCCTGGCCCTGTATGAATGCAAGGCACAGTTTCCTCTAATTCTTTCTGATGGTTCTTTCCCCAGCCTCATATACATGCACTGATCACACTGCTGAGTACTCATGGGATAACCTCTGCAGATAACCAGGGTTCTGTATCTGTGCAATTTGCTCCTTTCCAGGACTCTGTCCTGTGAACTCAAGTACCTTGGTCTCCCCAGATTCTCAGTTCCATCTCTTCAACTCAGAGTCTTCCAGGATCCACCTAGGTTCCCCCACCCCTGCATCATGACCTAGAAACTCTATCAAGGTAAGTAATTGTAGGGATCACCTCATTTGTTTCCCATCGCTCGGGGGTCACTCTTTTTCCTTGTCTGATGTCCATTGTCTTGGAAACTAGCAGCTAAAATGTTTTGCTTTTAATTTTGTTTTGTTTCATTTGCTTAAGGGTGTTACTCCTATTACTCCCTCTTGGCCAGAAATTATTTATGTAAAATTTAAAAGCGTAAAAAATACTATATACTTTTCAAGGATAAAAATTTAAAAATTTGTGAACAATGAATGGAAGGGCGTATATTAAATACATAGGAGAAGATGTTAGGACAAGGGAGACTTAGAGATGGTATATATAATAGAAATAGCAAAACAAGTAAATGAGTGAAGTTCTTTGCCTGGTGACAATCTCTTGCCCTTGCCCTGATCCCAGGAATATGATCAACTCTATGATGAGCACTTGAGATCCAATTTTTTTAGTGAGTTATGCATTCAGCTCAAGTAACTAGAAAAACCACAGAAACAACTGTCATCAAATATAAGTGAAAGAAAAATTAAAATGATATAAATAATCTGAAAGGAATCTTTCCCACCATAAGGATCCAAAACAGAAGATTTATAGGTAAGTCCTATCATACTTTCAAAGGAACAAAGCTCTCTCCCCAAAACTATTCCCAAGAATAGAAAGACAGAGGGGAAGCTGTTTTGTTTTATGATGACACATGTCACCTTAATACCA
This sequence comes from Pteropus vampyrus, assembly GCF_000151845.1. NCBI lineage: Eukaryota > Metazoa > Chordata > Mammalia > Chiroptera > Pteropodidae > Pteropus > Pteropus vampyrus. The sequence continues at coordinate 2,638 of NW_011899591.1, read as the reverse complement.
ATGATGAAAAAAAAATTATAGGTTAATTTTATTTTTTCAATAGATGTAAAACCTTAAATAAAATATAACAAATTGAATGTAACAATGTTGTTTTAGGAAATACTGATATAGGAAATCTGAGGCAGATTTAATCTTAGGGATATAATAATGATTCGACATCAAAAAAAATATAAAAAGCATAAGAAAAAAAAAGCTCATATCTTTTGTGATAATACTTGCACTTCAAAATCTATCCAAAGTAATTAAATTCAAAAGCTTTATTCAAACAACATTTATAGTGATATTATATAGCAGTGAAAATTAGAACTAATCTAAATTTTCAACCATACCTCTAATTAAGCAAATTATGATATAACTACTCAACTGAATGTTATATAGCCATAAAATGTTTACAAAGAATTACATGGAAAATGCTATGATAAATAGATCCTTGACAGTGTCAGATTTTAAAACTCAAATCTCACTAAAGTTTATTCTGATCACTCTATTTAATCTTACAGCCTACTTCTGTCTTCCCAAACACATAATCCTGACAGTCTCATTCTGCCTCTCACCCAGCTCTATTATTTCTTCCTTTCTTTCTCTCTCTTTTTTTGTAAAACAGCAACTTCTAACAAACTAGATAGTTTATGTGTTTATATTTACTATTTACTTTAATTTAATCTCCTATCTTCTATTATAATATCATCTAAACAAAAAAAAGTCCTTTGTTTGGTTTGCTGGTGTGTCTCAAGTACCCAAGTGCCTAGCAAATTTCCATATCTCAAGCAAATGAATGAATGAATGAATGAATGAATGAAGTCGACAATAGAAATTTTGCTTATTTGTAAGTAACCTCAAATCCTATGACTTATGAAAATATGTAATTATGTTGAGACATGAATTTAATTCACAGGCACTATAAATAAAAGGTATAAGAAGTGTCTGGCATCTGAATCTCCATGTGGTTTTGTTGTTCACTGCACATTTTTTAGAGAAAATTGCATGCTATACAACAGCATACCACTCAGTGATAAAAAGAAACAAACTACTAGTACATGTAACAACACGGATGAGTCTCAAATGCGTTAGACTTAATGGAAGAAGCCAGACAGAAAAAGAGTACATACTGTAGGATTCTTTTCATATCAAATTCTAGAAAATGCACACAATGGTAGAAAATAGATCAGTGATTGCCTGGGGAGGGATGATTGTTACAGAGCATGATAAAACCTTTGGGGGTGATGGAAATGTACAATATCTTGATTGTGATGATATATATATTTGTTTCATATGTGTGTCTATATCTGCCATAGTTCCTTAAATTGTCTACTTTACGTATGAGAAATTTATTGTACAAAATTATACCTTAATAAACTTATAAAACTGAAAGGTAAAATATATATGAATGTTCTAATGAATTTATACATGATCAAATGTTTCAACATGACTCTCTACTAAATTTCAAGGGTATTCAAATGGTAGTAAATTTTAAAAATCAGGATAAAAATTATATATATATCATGATTACTACTATGTAACCATAAAGAGGAAAAAAATTAGATGAAAATGAGCCAAAATGGGAACATTATTAGGTAGGGATTCAGTGATGACAACTTATGGTGCTTTATTTCCTTCTTTTTAATTATCTAAGTTTTTCAAATTTCTTCTAATGAGAATATATTACTTTTGCAGCAGAAAAAATTGCTTAAGTATATTTATTTACTGTTGTACTCATGCATCATTTCTGACCCATCTTTTATGTCTCCACTGGATTAATCAGCCTGAAATATTTCCCTCTTTCCAGCTCTAGAATAAACAGTGTTGATAAGTATAGAGATCTCAAATGTTCTCACCACATACACACATACACACACACAGGTAATTATATGAGGTGATGGATGTGTTAACTAACCTTATTGTGGTAATCATTCTGCACCATATACGTGTATCAAATCACCAAGTCGCACACCTTAAACTTACACAATGTATATGTCTACTAAATCTCAATAAATCTGGGTAGAAGGAGAATTCACAGTGGCTTCCCACAGCCCAACATATTAAATCAAGTTCATTCCGGTGTACACAGCCCTATCGTAACTTGTTTCCATTAGGTTAGCTAAGTCTTAAGTGTTGATGTAAACATAACCATATGGTATTTGTATATTATAAACTAATGTAAAAATATTTTTTAAATCTCATATACATAAATGTTGTCTATCAGCATAACAGTTCCAACCATGTATTAGAACTGAATATTTTTCTTTTTTAAATGTATAATTCAAGATGCTATTGTCTCTTTGCTAACTTTCATTTTTTCCCCCTCTTAGTAATATTTAAGGTAAGAAATATCTGGCAGTTATATTTTAAAAGATTGTACATTATATATTTAAATATATTTTTAAACAATATTTAGGTTTGAAATTCCTTGTGAACAAAAAGAAAAAGGTATGTTTTGAATCAGAAACTTCCACTTATGTTTTAAAAACCTGATTTTGGATTAGATAGAGAATACCATGACCTCTAGAGTAATGTATATGTTAGAGTTCTCAAATATCCAAAGAACTGACTTTCTTTCAAATGTCACTATATGATGCTCTAGGTGTTTTGAGTTTGGCTAACCATGAAAAATCACCTTCTTTAATAAATCAATTAAAAT
>NW_011899590.1:3735-6550 GCF_000151845.1 Pteropus vampyrus | reverse complement strand
GGATGTAAAGTGACTCGAATTGCTGTGACGTGTGCACGGTGACCTTAGGCAAGTTGCTTTCCCTCTCTGGGCCATGGTTTTCCAACTGTGAAATGAGAAGTTGGGCTTGACTATCTCTAAGGGCTTTTCTGGCTTCAACATCCTGAGGTTCTGTGATTCTAGCAAAAGAAAACCAAATGGAATGGCCACCAGGCAAGATCCTATAGGACCAGGGCCCACTCCTTGCTGCCAAGGAGCCTAAGCCCCCGTTCACCTTCTCTGTGTTTCGATGTGGTATGAAGCAGCATACTGATAAATGTTTAACAACTGGCTCTCCAGTGAAAAAGCTCTGATTTGCAGTGTTTGCCAATTTCTGTGGTGTAAATACTCCCACTGTGGCAGATTTCAACCTACCAACATGATGTCACTGAATACAGAGTTGGGAAAAGATGCACATAATTGGCTTTCATAAGCTGGCACTCCTACTGAATGAGGCACACCACTCACGGTATGTGTGGAAATAACTGGCAAGTCACCCCTTCCCCTTCTCCTTTACTTCCCCTGGTCAAAAGATTTTAAGGTGGAGCTAACACCACAGTTGCAGGTAACAAAGAGAGTGATTCTGATCTTTTGGGTAGTTCCCCTGCCATGTAGCTCTTGAGGTGACTGTGGCCTTACGGTGAAGGAACAGGATCTTGCCAGGTACATGCGGTCCAAATTCTGGCTCTGCCACTTAACAGTTGGCTTTGGTCATGTGACTTAACTTCTCTGTCCAAGATGTAAAGTGAAGATAGTAAACATACCCACTACAGAGGTGCGTCAGTCAGCATGGACACCGTAACGAAATACCATAACAGAAATTCATTTTCTCAGTCCTAGAGGCTGGAAGCCCGAGATCAGGGTGCAAGCATGGCTGAGTTTTGTAAGAACGCTGTTCCTGGCTTGCAGATGACTGCCTTCTTTCTGTGTCCTCATGTGTTGGAGAGAGGGCTGTGTGTCTCTTCTTGTTGTTATAATGGCATTGTTTCTATAATCAGAACCAAGACTGCATTCTCACGACCTTATTTACCATTAATCACCTTCTTAAAGCCCCTATCTCTAATACAGTCCATGAAGGGATAGGGGCTTCAATTTATAAATTTCGAAGGGACACAATTTAGTCCATAGCAGTATAATTGTTTGTAAGAATTGAGTTAATATATGTCATGTGCCTCGTGTGTAGTAAGCATTCAGTAGATGTTAGCTATGGTTACATATATTAAAAATCATGGTCAATTTGAATTTGAACCACAGAATTAAAGATAAAGGCCAAAAGAAGGAAAAGAAAAGTAACTTCGGCACATACTTTGTAAGCCTAGAATTCAATTTTCTTGCAAGAGCCTAAGACTCACCCTGGACCAACGAATGTTCAGTCCGATGGTCTAGAACCTCTGCACTTGGATTTTGTGTTGTGTTCTGGTCAAATCCTCAGTTTGGAATTCGAAATTTGAAGAGCAATACTTAGTGTGTGATCAGTTTCATCCCCTTGGTCACTAGAGCAGGAGAGAGGCCTAGAGAACTTCCTGCTTCTCTTACCTTTGATTCCAGGACATCCCAGTCCCCATGCTGAGAGTTAAACTCTGAGTACCACTTTCCTTCCACTTTCCAAGTGAGCTGCAGATAACACCTGAGTCTGCTGCAACTTGAGGTGACTGCCTCCATAAACCCACTGACCTCCATAAATCCGCATGAGCTTTAGCAAAGAATAAGGTGAGGAAAAGAGAAGATTGGAATAGAGGAAAAGTAAGAAAGGAAGGAAAAGAATGCCTATTTTTTAACATCACCTAGTTGTTAGGCCTGGAGCCACACGCCTGTATCCATCCCACCTCTGATATATTCTCCTAACAACCTTGAGAAGCTGTCTACAGAATTTCCACAAAGCCTAGCGATTCTATCCCTAGATATATACCCTAAAGAATTGAAAACAGTCACTCAAATACATGTATACAAATGTTTGTAGCAGCACTATTCACAATAGTAAAAGATGGAAACAACCCAAACAAGTGTCCATCAACGTATGAATGGACAAAATATACCACATACATACAATAGAATATTATTCAGTCATAAAAAAGGAACGAAGTATTGATACATGCTCCAGAGTAGATGAACCCTGAAAATATTATGCTAAGTAAAAGAAGCCAGATACAAATAGTCACATATTGTCTGATTTTATTCATTTGAAATATCTAGAATAATTAAATCCACAGAGACAAAATGTGGATTGATGGTTGCTAGGGTCTAGGGGAAGGGGAGGTATAGGGATGACTGTTTAATGGGAACCGGCTTTCATTGGGAGTGGTGAAAATATTTTAGAATTTGATGGTGGTGGTTGCACATTGTAAAGGCACTAGATGCCACTTAGTTGTACACTTTTAAATGGTTAATTTTATGTCATGTGAATTTCATCTCAATTTTTTAAAAAGCCATTGCACACTCTGGGTATTTTTGAGTTTTATTTATTAGTTTTAGAAAAATGGTTTTAGCTATTTACAAGAAACTCAGAGCCCCACTCAAAAGTGGAGGCAGGAAGTGACTTCCAGCTTCCTTTCCTAATTGCCAAGGCCCAGGGCCCAGCCCTGGGAAAGGAGAGGATGGAGAAATTATTAATTCCTGCAATGTGCCAGGAGCAGTAGTAGATATTTTACCTACTTATTTCATTGGCAATTTGGCAGGCAATTTGGAATAGGTAGGTATTTTACCTACTTATTTTGCAAGGTATGATACCATTGCTTTGTGTTTATTATAACTCTGGTTGATTCTCCCAACAACTCTGAGAAACACACTGTCGTACTAC
>NW_011899590.1:0-1250 GCF_000151845.1 Pteropus vampyrus | reverse complement strand
TTTTGACAGGACTAAATGAAATCATGTATTTGTAGGGCTTGACACATTGCTGGGTACTTAATAAATTCTTAATAAAACAGCAGGTATTAAGCAAAGAAGGAGAGAAGAAAGAAAAATGAGATGAAAGAAGGTCGTGGGGAGGTGGAGAGGGAAGCCTGATGGAATCCCCACTCAGCACGGGCAAGGCATTTTCATCACCATAACCACATGAAACATACGCAGAATCACAGGAAAGTTGATCGTGAAAACTCAGAGCCGGGGCTGCTTTCCCTTTTTCTTTCTCAAATTTGGAGACGTGAAGTGAATAGGCAGAGATGGGATCCTCTTTAGGCTATCCCCAGGTTCCCATTGCCGTCGCTTATGTTTCTTTGAAATATCACCTAAAACAATCAGTACGTATCTGATGGAAGAACACATCCCCCACCACACCTGAGACCCACACAGACACGCGCTTGCAAGCACGTGGGCCTGCACACTCACAAGGCATTTTCAAATGCTTGCTTGCATACCCTCCCCGCACGTTCGCATGCATACCCAACGAGGTCTGAGCGGCCAAGGTCAACGCTTCTCCTTGTGGGAATCAAAAGCAGTTACCCTTTTATCACTTTGAATTGATTATCTCAGCATTCTTTTCCCAGACCTCCCCCACCTGCAGACTAGGTCCGGTTCCTCTGCTATGTGCTGTCAAAGCCCCTGCTCCTTTATTGCATGGCACTTGGCAGAGTTCATCATCACACGTGGATGTGCATGTTTGTTTGATTAGTGTCTGCTTCCCTTCTGCACCTGCTGCTTCAGAGCTTGGGTAACCAAGACCGTCGGGTTCATCCTGTACCCAGCACCATGCCTGCCATACAGTAAAAGTTTCATAAATATTTGTCCGATGTTGAAATGAATGAGAGAGCATGTAACAATGAGTCTTCTCAATGCAAGATCTCAACACCTCACACCCCCTGAACCAGCCTCATTGTAAGGACCTTGACCTTGTAAGATACCCAAGCCCAGGCCCACCCTCTGGCTCTCTCTGCTCTGTAGCCTCCCGAGAGTTCAGAATAGCTGCTTCCTTCCTCAGGAGTGACCCTCAAGAAGTGTGGGCAGGGCTGCCACCTAGCATTCCCCAGTTCTGAGCTCGGGTCTTTGTGTATATTACCATTAAGATCCAACTACCCTGGGGGGGGTCTTCAGGCCAGTGACCCATTTCCTTTTTCTACCTGCCACAACTCAGCACTTTCCCTTCATTCCTTTACACTCTC
>NW_011899589.1:4296-5110 GCF_000151845.1 Pteropus vampyrus | reverse complement strand
AGATGGTCATACCTTCTTCGCGGGCTGTTAGAAGGAGCGGATTGGATGGTGGGTCCAGGAGGCACGCAGTAACTGGCAGCCAGTGGCCGAAGTGGCGATCGTAGCTGAGGCTCAGGACAAACCCAGACCAGCAGTTCCGAACCCTAGGCTGCTGCTTCTGCTGAGAATGGCACGTTTAAGTGTCACCAAGGAAATGGCATGGAGGCCATCAATCTCATAGAAATGATGGTCGCTTCTCATTAGGATACTTTCGCCTCCGGCCGGGGAGACGGGTGTGACCCACGGGGGTTCGAGGCTGCAGTCAAGGTTCCCACGATGAGTAGAGCCTCTGGAGCCGTTCGTGTGGGTTAGCATCCTTGCTGCGTAACTGGCTCAGGCGAAGTATGTGGCTTCTCGGAGCCTCGGTCCCCTCATCTGTAAAATGGGGATTAAAAATATCTATCGGTCAATGTACGAGAACCAAGTGGCCTACGGCGTGTTGAGCATCTAGCCTTGAACACGGGAGGTGCTGGATAAATGCTCCATCTGTCCTTCCCCTCCATAGCGACAGCATACATTTTTTTTCTTTTCTGTAAGAATGTCAGTATTTCTCTCTGGGGCTAGCAAGAAGAATGGCACGTGGAAAGAGACCCGTGAAGCACCATTTTGTCTTCCTTCGATCGAGAAAGAAGAGGCCAAGAGAGATGAAACGATTGTCCAGGTACCGGTTGGGGTGGCCAGCCTTCCTCCTCTATTCCCTGGAGACCCGCGGAAGAGAGTCTACTGGAGGACGATGGGAGGGGTTAGAAACGGGGGACAATGAATGAGCCAGAGT
>NW_011899589.1:0-1291 GCF_000151845.1 Pteropus vampyrus | reverse complement strand
GCTGTGGTACCTGACCACAGAGAACATGGACCAGGATGGGAAGTGGAGTCTCTGTGCCGAGTGGGATTGGTGGGGAGGGCGGGGAGACTTGGGGGGTGGGGTCTCTTCATTCATTTACGCAACAAACACCGACTCCAGCCCTACTCGGTGCCAGACACTATGCTGGGGCACTGGGAGTGTGGTGACAAATAAGGCAGAGTCCCAGAGTCCTGCCCTTACGGAGCTGATGAGCAAACAGCATAAACAATATGATTCATAAGGTTTTTTTTTTTTAAAAAAAAAACTATTTATAAGAGAACTAGAAGGTTAGTAAAGCCAATTCAAAGGATGTTACAAGAAATATATATATTAAAGAAAAGAATACTGAGCTGGAGTGAGATTACTAAATTAGACACAAAGTCCGTTGATATCTAAAGGGCAATCAAACCTTTAGGTTATCTTGTTTATCAGACAGAAATTATTGGCATCTCTATTAAACGGAAATTATTTTCAATGGATCAGTCTTCTACACGTTACGCGTCTGGGGCCTCCAACCCACAGCAGACAAGAAGTCAAGCAGTTAGATTTTCCCAGAGCAGGAATCTACTGCCCATCTCACCTATGGACCAACTCTTTTTTTTTTGAACAGCTACTAATCTAAGAACAGTTTTCACACTTTTTTTTTTCAGGTGAGACAACTCTTGGTTGACCTCACAGATTGCAAGGACCTTGTCAGCTTACGATCCCTTATTTTATTTTATTTTTTTCCACCTACAGCACCTGGTCTTCCTAGGTGGTCTCCCATCCAAGTACTAACCAGGCCCGACCCTGCTTAGCTTCTGAGATCAGACGAAATCAGGCTTGTTCTAGGTGGCATGGCCGTAGACAGCTTTCACATTTTTATGTGGTTGGAAAAAAAAAAAAGAAGAAGAAGAATACTATTGTTTGACAGGTGAAAATGACATGAAATTTTTAAAGTGTTATTAGAACACGGTCATTATTTATGCCCACTTATTTATGGATTGTCTATGGCTGCTTCTTGGCCACCATGGAAGAGTCAAGTAATTGTGACAGACACCGCCTGATACACAGAGCTGAAAATATCGACTCTTTACAGAAAAACGGCCCTTTACAGAAAGACTTTGCTGACGCTGAGCTAGAGGATCAGGTGATCCATGGGTGTTTAACCTTTTCTAACAGACGGTGGTCTAGGATCCCGTGAAAAGGGTAAGTGGCCATCCGTCGTCCCAGGTTCAAGTTTGGGATAATTTTTGTTGACGATGGCAACCGTAGATTTGGCGGGTGCTCATGG
>NW_011899588.1:0-2403 GCF_000151845.1 Pteropus vampyrus | reverse complement strand
GAAGAAGTCAAACTGTCACTATTTGCAGATGACATGATTCTCTATATAGAAAACCCTAAAGACCCCACAAGAACACTACTAGAAACAATAAGCAAATACAGTACAGTTTCTGGATACAAAAATCAATGTTCAAAAATCCATAGCATTCCTATACTCTAATAATGAAGTGTCAGAAAAAGAAGTGGAAAAAAATAATTTATTTTGCATTTGCAACAAAAAGAATAAAATACCTAGGAATAAATCTAATGAAACATGTGAAGGACCTATATAATGAAAACTATAAGACCCTAGTAAAAGAAATCAAAGAAGATACAAAGAAATGGAAAGATATTCCATGTTCTTAGATTGGAAGAATCAGCATAGTTAAAACGACTATATTACCTGAAGCATTATACAGGTTTAATGCAATCCCCATCAAAATCCCATCTACATTTTAAAAGAAATAGAACAAAAAATCACCAGATTTGTACAGAAGCGCAAAAGACCCCAAATTGCCAAAGCCATCCTGAGAAAAAGAACGAGGCTGGAGGCATCACTCTGCCTGACTTCAAATTATACTACAAAGTGACGATCAAAAGGCACAATATTGGCAGCAAAACAGACATACAGACCAGTGGAACAGAGTCGAGAGTCCAGAAGTAACTCATATTTATATGGGCAAATAATTTTTGACAAAAGAGCCAAAATGTACAGTGGAGAAAGGAAAGTCTCTTCAATAAATGGTGCTAAGAAAACTGGAAGGCTACCTGTAAAAGAACGAAACTATCACCACACACTAAAATTAACTCAAAATGGATTAAGGACCTGAATATAAAATCTGAAACAATAAAATGCATAGAAGAGAACATAGGAACGAAACTCAAGGACCTTAGACTTAAAGAGGAATTTATGAATTTGACCTCAAAGGCAAGGGAAGTAAAAGAAAAAATAAATGAATGGGACTATATTGAACTAAAAAGCTTCTGCACAGCTAAAGAAACCATCAGCAAAGTAAAGAGACAACCATCCGAATGGGAAAATATATAAAAATATACGAAATGTATATTTGCAAGCAATGCCTCCGATAAAAGCCTAATATCCAAAATATACGACTCAATAACGACAAAAAACCAAACGATCTAATCAAAAATTGGGCAGAGGACCTGAACAGACACTCCTCCATAGAGGACATACAAATGGCCAACAAATATATGAAAAGATGCTCAACATCGATAGCTATTAGAGAAATGCAAATCAAAACCACAATGAGATACCATCTCACACCTGTTAAAATAGCTATAATCAACAGGACAAGTAATGACAAATGTTGGAAGGAATGCAGAAAAAAAGAAACCCTTATACACTGCTGGTGTGACTGTAAATTGGTACAGTCTCTATGGAAAACAGTATGGAGGTTCCTCAAAAAACTAGGAATTGATCTACCATATGATCCAGCAATCCCTCTACTGGGTATTTACCCCAAAGACTTGAAAACACACATCCAAAAAAGATATTTGTGCACCGATGTTCATAGCAGCATTATTCACAGTGTCCAGGACATGGAAGCAACCGAAGTTTCCTATGAAAGATGATTGGATAAAGAAGCTGTGGTACATATATACAATGAAATATTACTCAGCTATAAGAAGAGATGAAATATTGCCATTTGCAACAACATGGATGGACCTCGAGATAATCATGCTAAATGAAATAAGCCAGACAGGAAAAGCTGAAAATCACATGATATCAGTTCTATGTGGGATATAAACCTAAAAGCAACAAAGGAACAGGACAAACAAACAGAGACTCATGGACATGGACAATAGACTAGAGGTTAACAGAGGGTAGGGGGAGGGGGAAGGGGGGAAGCAGATGGGGTAAAGGGGGTCAAATATGTGATGACATAAAGAAATCTAATTATGAGAGAACACACAGTATAAATACATATGATTTACTGTTAAAATGTACAGCTGAAACTTATTGCATTTCGTTAAGTAATGTCACCATAAAAAATAAATAAATTTAAAAAAATTAAAAATGAAAAAATAAAAACAAACAAACAAACAAATAAATAAATATAAAAGGGTACCAGAGATTCAGTGTATAGTGAGGACCTTGTTCCTAGTTCATAGATAGCCATCTTCTCATTGTGTTCTCAAATGGCAGATGTGCAAGGGAAATTTCTTACTAGGACAGGTCAAGAAAGAAAGGGTGTAATTATGTTAAATCTCAGCTTCAGCATGAATCCACAGGATATCTTTGATTTGTCCTGGAGGGAAGAGAGATGGGCATTAGATATTTCTCAAACGAGTGAGTTATTTTTTCCAAACCTAGTTTCTCTGTGTTTCTTTGACAGACTTATTTTAGGTGTGAGCATTAAATTTTAGAGGTGAGCCTGAGGAACAGAAGCACAAAGAAACGAGG
>NW_011899587.1:3648-5506 GCF_000151845.1 Pteropus vampyrus | reverse complement strand
ATACAAATAAACAGTGTCAACAGAAGAGAAAGCCCTTGAAGTTCAAGGGAATGTTTGGTGGTTATGTTAAGTGAGCAAACAAACCAGATCTGTCCCAGGAATAGGCCACTGGAACTCCTACTGACCCAGGAGTGTGGCAAATTCTTTGAGGCAGTTATTTATATACAAACTCAAGTATTTCCTTTCATTGTAAACATGTAGTCTGTGATCCTAGTTTTGGACATTTTCTGTATTGCTCACTAAACTCATGTTATTAGGCAACATTTGTACTCTCTTTTGCCCTGTGTTATTAAGTGCAACTTGAGCCATCAACACACCAATGACATACCTGGCATCTGGTGCCAGTGACTGGCTCTGTGTCAAAGGGAATTCACTCTTTTTCTAAGTGAGCCCTGTGACTTACTATGGTCATATCTATTATGACTTTTATTAAATAAGGGACTTGAGCTATGAAATGCAAAAGTGACCTAATTTCACAGTCTAATGTGATGGCACCCATGCAGAGAAAGAGAGAGTGAGATTTGAGGTTTTGGGGTGTGAAATGGAGCTAGAGGGATGGACATTACCCAGGAGAGAGAATCAATTCTTTTCTGGGCTGAGATGTGTTACTCTACAACAGGGGCAGGCAAAGTACTGCCTTTGGGTCATATCCAGCCCCAAATGCTAAGAATGGTTTTCTACCAGTGGGCCTTGCTGGATCAGCCTTTCCTGTGCAATGGTGAGCTCCCTGGTCTGATTTGCATCTCCAGGCAGCAAGGCCCTGACTTCTGGCAGGCTTGCTGTGGGCTTAGTTTTGCCTGAACCTTGGGACTCAGCGTATCTAGATGAATACTATCTCTTGAAGGGGAGCCGGGATGTGAGATAGTGAGGAAGTGAACTGTGCATTTAGACCACATAAGAGAAGGGCTTATGTGAACATACACCTGCCATGAAGGCGTGAGTGCTGTGCCTCCTTTGAGTTCTGTTCAAGGTTGGCACTGTTGAAGTTGAACTTCTAAGGCAGAGGGCCAGAGACATGGTAAACGCTACTTGGGGATGTGTTCGACTACATGAAACATATGTATTCCCGAACTCTTTCATGTTAACTGAATCGCAGATATTCATTATAATATCGAAGAAGGTTTACATTAATCTCCTAATGCTCCTCAAGTGCCAAAGTTTCTTAACTTTTTAAACTTCAAGTTTCTCTGGCTCTAGCAGTCCTGAGTTCGTTCATTCATTCCTATCTGCATCAAATATTTCCCAATTGCTTACTACATAGAAGCATTGTGCTAGAGATGTGATGAATAGACAGACTTGGTCACTGCTCAAATGTAACCCAGGTAAATGCAGACACACTGTCAGAAGATTCTAGCGGTTCATATGCTCCAAATATCTGGCTGGAAATTCTGGTTATTAAAGTTGAGGATTGAGATAAAACAGTATATTTTGAGCATTTTAAGCTGAAGCTAGGACATTTTTGCCTTGGACTAATTCTTCAAAGTGAATATGAATCACTGCTCAAGTTTCCTTGGCCTTCTCCCTTAGTAGGCACTTGATTACTACTCAAAGAACACATAAACCACGGAATAGAAACTTACACAGCCAGTTAATGGATATGTGGGGCTTACATTCCACTGTGGGACACAGACAAGAAGCAAGTAAATCTGCTGATAAACACAATATTGACACAATAAACACAATAGAACATGGTAAGTTCCAAGGAGAATGTAAACACAGTGAAACCTAGGACAGTTTACAAATGGGTGGACAGAGAGAAGGCTGTGTGTGTGAGCCATGTAAACTGACACAAAAAGACTAGAGAGAAGCCAACTGCTTGATAGCCAGAAAAGAAGGCATTCTAGGCAGAGGAAAACAG
>NW_011899587.1:0-1628 GCF_000151845.1 Pteropus vampyrus | reverse complement strand
ATTTTGAACACAAACTTTTTTTTTCCAACCACAGTAATCAGATTGTTGAACATGAGGGGCTGAGGTGGCTTTGAGGAGCGAGTTCCTAAAATAGCTAAGCCGATGGGGAGGTAACAGTGCTCGCCACGTGGTTTCTGAAAGTGTGTGCCTGCCCCTCCACACTCAAGGCTCTTCGCCTCAGAGGCGTCTGAAACGATCAAAGCAGGACACACGCAAGGTCTCTACTAGCGCGACTGCAATCATGAGAGGGCGTGAGCTTGGAGACCCGCTGGGCTGACTGTCTTCCCTTTTCCCGCCACACTCTTCCCCATCCAGCTTCCCGCTCTGAGCCACACAGTCTGCGTCCATGGCTTCTCTTGTCTTCTGACTTCCCAGAGCCTTGGCAGGAGGGAGAGGAAGGGAAGGAGTGTGGTTGGGGCATTTATCCCCCTGCTGCCTTGCTGTGAGGTCCCCTTGGGCTGACTGAAGGTCCCTGCCTCTCTCAGGGTGGCCCTTTCTACCCAACTCGTCCCTCTGGAGTTGAGGTATAATCGTTCCCACCCTCACCCCTTCAGGCATACACTGGTCTTGCAGTCATGGCCCTCATGCTGAATTCTCCTGAGGTTTTGAATGCTCTACGCTTTATAAAGTTTCATTATCTAGACCTCTCAAACTGTCCTGTTTCCTGCAGGGACTCTGTGCAGTGGAGACAACTCCAATCTCCTCAGAGTTCCTGCAGCAGCAAGGTCCCTCTCCTCACTCCGGAGAGGGTGGCTCCTGCTCTTGCTGGGGACTAGTGGAGGCCTGGTGTCTGCTTTCACCACCAGATGTACTTCCTCTTCTAGGGTAACAGATAGGACTTGATTTGTTCTGAGGAAAGCGTTAATATATATGTGTGTGTGTGTGTGTGTGTGTGTGTGTGTGTGTGTGTGTGTATTTAATTAATTTATTTATTTTAATTAGTTTCAAGTATATAGTACATTGGTTAGACATCTATATAGTTCATAAAACAATCCCCTCAATTGCTCCCTCCCTCCCCTGGCCCTTCACCTACCCATCATATTAATGCTGACTGCATTCCCTATGCTGTGCTCCCCATCCCTGTGACCATACATCAGCTACTAATGTGTACTTTTTTAACCCTTCACCCCATTCTCCCAGCCCCCCAAGCTCCTCCCTTCTGTCTGTCACCAAATTGTCCACTATATTTGTAAGTCTGTTTTTGATTAGTTTGCTCTTTTTTTCTCTTAGATTTCGCATATAAGTGAAATCATATGATATTTATCTTTCTGTCTGACTTATTTCACTCAGCATAATAACCTCTAGGTCCATTCATGTCATTGCTAATGGTAGGATTTCAGTTTTTTTAATGGCTGAGTAATATTCCATTGTATATATAAACCATAATTTCTTTATCCAGTCATCTGTAGGTGGGCATTTAGTTTGCTTCCATATCTTGGCTCTTGTAAGTTGTGCTGCCATGAATATTGGAGGTCATAGATTTTTACGAATTATTGCTTTGACTTTCTTTGGATAAATATTTTTATTTAAGCAGTAATGAGTTCTGGTTAGGAAATGGTTCTGTGAAAAAATGTAATAAAAAATGTAATTTTTTTTAATACTTATGCTGTAAGGTTTAGAATTTCTCT
>NW_011899586.1:1654-3649 GCF_000151845.1 Pteropus vampyrus | reverse complement strand
GAGATAAAAATAGCTTACAAGAGACTTTGAGTTGGGGTCAGATATATTATCTCTTATGAAGTAAGTTTTGGCAGCTCCCTGCCTTCCTGACTCCAGACTGGCCTTTTTCTTCTATCCCTCATCTCAGAAACTCAAATTGACCCTGCTGGTCGTGGCATTCTTAGTTAAGTGCTCAGAATGGTCTCCAATCTGATGGGTGGACTACAGAGGCACAGGAGGTCTGCTGGGGCTGCCGCTGGCAGGAGAGAGGAGCAGGTCGGGTTACCAAATACCCAGCAAATAAAGCACGTGTCCTGCTTTTCCCCTGGGCTTCCGTTTAACTAGGATTTAAAATTAGTTTACATAGTCTATGACTTGGAGATGAAGAAATAAAACTTCACAGTTTTAAAGGTCACTTAATTTACTGGTAACCACCCGATTCTTTCTGTCCTTGTTTGTTTTTCCAGCAACCCGCTTCACAGAAAGTGGGCTAAAATAGGCTAAATTGCTTAGTAGAGTGAGAGCACATAGTCGGCAAGCAAAAATATTAGGTATTGTACATAAAATTCATCACTTGCTACTCTGTGTCTCATTGTATTAACTCCTTGAAAGCAGGACATATGTTTGAATCCTCCTTGATTACAACCTAGCACAAGGCAAAAATAGATTCTTTACTTCTGTTAAGTCTTTAATACTACCTAATGACATATGCTAAGAAAAGTAATTTTTAATATTAAGTGTTATAAATTGTGAGTATCCCTCAGTTCAGGCACCAACCACTTCAGGAGAGGGGGCCCTTCTATCCTTCCACCAGCGGGGCTCAGCTGCTTAGAGCTGTGTTCAAAGCGGCTCAGGGAGGGCCTTGGTATTCTTTCACTTGTGAAAGTTTTTTTCGTTTCAGATGAACAGACATCAACTCTTGCAGCTGCTCTAATGGCCCTGTCTAAAGGAAAGTCATTCTAAAAATAGAGTCAAAGGGAACAAATGGTCTGCCTGATAGACTATTTTGAGGAGCAGGAGATTGGAAGATTCAAAAAATGAAAGTATGTTATCAAGTAGAATGAGAAGCATGTAAAGTTTGGAGAAGTTTTGGGGTGTGATTTTAACAAAAAGGCTCACTTTTATCAAAGTGGTCAAGGTCATGGCTATGTGCCACCCAGAGTTATTAGTTTAAACACATAAAATTGCCAATATTAGATACAACCTAATGTTTTAAAGTTTGAGATGATGCTTCCTATATGCAGCAAAGTCCTTGGTATCTTAGGACACAATTTTAAGTTTTCAGAGAAAACTACAGGCCTTTAAATTGGTGTCAGGGGCCTGTAAGTTTTCTAACTCTTCAGAGAACATTTAGCTCCCTTTGCTCTCAGAGATTTTTGGTATTACTGTGGTACAAAGTGAGCTGTAGCTAAATGCATAATGCTACCCTGGACTCCATCAATGAGCTCACGGCCTGAAGTCTTGCCTGGGAGTGTGTCTCATTTCTGTGGGCTTCTAATTTTCCCATCTCTCTCAGTAAACTGGGAGTGATCTAAATGAGAGATAAGCAAGTCAAACAGCGGAATGAAATACATATGATTTGAGTGAACTGATTTTGAACGTGGAAGTCTCTAGTACAGTGTCTAGAGCCACTGTTAACTTTCTTAGTGTCTGTGCTTAAATAGGGTTTTTCATAATTATAGATGTAATTATACTGTATATACACTTATACCTATAGCTTTTTCACTTATTTCCTAGGTATTTTCACTCATATTATATTCATTGCATCTTTCAACTTACTTTGTCACAAAATATGCTCACATTTAAAAATGTAAATAACGTAGAAGTGTACAAAGTAAAAATTAAAAGTCTCTTCTGTCTCCTGCACCAAAGAAGCACTAGTTCTATGTAGAGTCTTCTGGAGCATTTTATGTGTGAGGGTGTGTGTGTGCATGTCTATGTAAGCATGTTCCTGGATAGAATAACTTTTTTTTTAATGTAAATGGGTCAGTCTAAACATACGGTTTGGCAACTTGC